>NC_048303.1:85940014-86219343 GCF_013100865.1 Trachemys scripta elegans
CACGCATGTCCCGATTTTCCCAGACATGTCCGGCTTTTTGGGATTTCCCCCCGGACGGGGATTTGGAGCCCAAAAAGCCGGACATGTCCGGGAAAATCCGGACGTATTGTAACCCTAGAAAAAGTCAGGCCCTATATAAGTAGTAGCTTACTTTGGTTTCTGATAAATCTTGACAACAGTCACGAAGAAGAAAATTTTTGCTATTATGGACCTGATCCTGCTGTTTTTATACAACGCGAAGTCAATATGAATTTTGCCTGCTTTAGAACTGAAGGATCAGTCTCTGTTTTGTTTCGTTCTGCTGATTGTACTCAATACGTTTGTAAATTGTGGCTTGAGAACTGATATTTAGTATGTGGAGCGCCTCCTGCACAAGATTAGGCCTCATATTCGAGCTACCTTTCAAATAGTTATACATTACTAGGCTTTGTTTAGTTTATTTTGAATTGCATGTTAGGTATGGGTCTTCAGACTTCTAGCTCCAGAGAATTTGTGCTGAAGATTAATTGTCAGATGGTCTCAAATGAAAATACCTGTAAAACAATTGACCTTGTTTCTTGTATATATGGAAAAAGACAGGTGACATGTTAGTAAACTTTGTAGACTTTGTTTAAATTGTAGAGCAACTGACTTCCTGATGATTCACCCTGTTTACTTAGGTAACTGCTGACCTTATGAAATTGAAACCTTAGAATCATAGAATGTCAGGGTTGGAAGGGACCTCAGGAGGTCATCTAGTCCAACCCCCTGCTCAAAACAGGACCAATCCCCAAACAGATTTTTGCCCCAGATCCCTAAATGGCCCCCTCAGGGATTGAATTTACAAACCTGGATTTAGCAGGCCAATGCCCAAACCACTGAGCTATTCCTTCCCCCCCGCTTATGGGTCTTGTACACGTAACCTGGTTTTCTAAATTTGTTGAACCCCACAGATGGCCAAATGTGTACCCCTTGGCATGTTTAAGGTGTGGAAAGGGAGGACAGAATCATGTATTTTGGGCCTCTGCTGCATAATCCTCTGCTAGACGCAGGACTGGAGGCAGCGAAGATCAGTTATTTGCCAGAAATTCCCATGGAAGGCTGAGACCTGCAAGAGCAGTTTTATACCAAACCCTAAATGGGATGTCTTTAATGCTAATGAGCCAGATCTTCACACACAGGAGACAATCTATGCACAAAACTCCCCCTTTTATTATGCAGTGGGCCTCAGGCACCACCACCCATAACCCTCTCCCTCTTCTTTCCCAAGGCTCTTCAGAAAGTATTGTGTGCTGTGTAGACTAGGTGTCAGGGATATATCACACAGTAGCCTAGCCCAGGTTGAAGACCTGGTAGTGTGGCACCAATGAATCCATGCTTCCAGGTTGGTGGGGGTCAGAACACTTGTGGATGTGTAGGGCCCCTGAGTGGCTTCTGGGGATCAGGCATGTTTTAAGGGTGGGAGTGAAGGGGTTAGGAAACATGACCTTTTGCAATTCCAGCTCCCCAACAGGGGTAGCTGTGCGGAATCCCTATGGAGCTTTCCTCCTTCTGAGACTCCTCCCATGGGCTACCTGTGCAGGAGATATTCTGGGTTTATGGTTGCCCAATTATAATCTCAGTCAAGAGAGGCAGAAATTGTTTCCATAACTGCATAAGTTGCATTGTACAGACGTACATAGTTCTATTAATATGTTTCTTATTTTTATAGCTATCGAAAATACTTTTCATGATTTTTATGGCACATTTCACAGGCAGTATAATGTGTCAGACTTAATGTTGCTGTTAACTTTTTATATTACCAGTTGTGCTTTCTTTTTACTGTTGCCTTAACCCTGCATTGCACTTTGTATTTCATTAGTCATAGAAATGTATACATAAGTGTGCTCAGTAGAGGGCAAGTCACACTTTTAAAATGTGTATGGAGAGAGAGGGAGAGAGAACTTGTGACATAAACATTCTAAAGGCTTAGGAATGATCATTTTCCATTTTATTTGTGTATCAGGCCTTTTGAAGAAGTAATTACTTTGTTGGCAAACATAAAAAGATCTTCACAGTGTTATTTACTCTTGAGGAAATAAATAATATCTTCTAGTTCATTTTAAGAGCAGTAACACCAAACATTGCTGTTAGCACAGTGAGGTCTACGGTGTGTGATAATGAAATAAACATGAGGTGGTGGTGATTAAAGAAAGGGCAGTTTCACTGTGCCTACATGTCTGCTGTTGAGAACTGCTAATCCTCCATGAGTTCAATTTAAGTTTAGTGAGGGGAAAAAATGAGGAGGGATAGTATCATTCAGTACCAGAAAATGGGTTAAAATTAGAAATAAATTTTAAAATTACTCAGAAACATGACCGGGAATAAATTGTCTTGTTTTAAAAAAAGATACAGACAGCAATGCTACAGCTCTGAATTGTGTATGTTAAATTAGAAGACATTGAGAAAATCAATTATTATAGTAGTCTCTAATTAACAGATTTGGTTCTGAATCTTGTGGGAAACATACTACTGTCTTTTAGGAGGGAAACTGTTCATTAAAGCCTTAGCACAATCTAGTCATTCAGAAGAATTTGTTACATCTAGGAATGAGAGTAGGAGCTCTTCTAGCAGTTCTTACGTTCTTAGCAAATTGCAATTCAGAAATGTGGTTTCATGCCCACAAAATGAAAGAGTCTTTGTTGTCTGCATTGCCGTATATTGGCAGCAGGTTAAAATGCTCTTTATTCAGTATAGTGTCTCTCATTTCCTCCTCTTGGAATTAGTCATGATCAGTAATTAAACTCACCTTTCACCTTGATAGGAATGCAAACACTTTCACATAGAGTAAACTCCTGAGAACAAAGAGTGTATATTCCGTGTGCTTGTGATTCAGTGTGATAGTTCTGTTTGATGTACTGTCTTCTCAAAATGCAACAGGGTACTTCTGCTACACTCAGAATTACAAGGCAGTGAGTAACAATTATTTGGACTATATGCCAGTTGAATGTTTTGTTATAAGAAAAGTAAGAGCAGGAAAATCTGCAGCAGACCTATTTGTTTCTATTAGTTAATCTGGTTTACTCTAAAATTATCTGAGCCAGCTGAGGTTACTCAATCAGGGTGAACGGCAAACAGAACGGAGTAAGCAAACCCCAAATGCTGGTGAATATTCCAATACTTAGGTTTACCAAGCCAGCACAAAACGGCTTCTATAGCATTTCACTGGTTACTCAGAAGTCCAAATAATGCAGTTTCCGTAAAGTGCCCAGCCTTAGGCCTCCATCCAGACACACATGTCAGATATGACGACGATTACTGAAAATCTTATCTCATCATATAAAAGAAAGGTTCTTCCAACCCCAAAGGATCAGCCATATACCCAGGTCCAATTATAACTTGAATCTTACCCAAAATACGCGCTTATAGCCAATTCTTATTAACTAAGCTAAAATTTATTTAAAAAAAAAAAGAAGTTAAAAGATCAATATACCTACAGACTTGAATTCAATTCTTGAGGTCCAGATACATAGCAGAGATGAGTTTGTAGTTGCCAAAAAGTCCTTTTAGAAATAGTCCATAGGTTATAGTCCAATGTCCATATTCAGGGTGGCTCCAGTCAATGACTGGGGATCTCAATCCTTATGGCTTAAGGTTTCCCCCTCTTGAAACCCAAAGCAGATCTGAGATGAAGAAGGAGCATGTCCGAAGATTTTTATACATTTCCTGCAGCCTTTTGGCTTGAGAAAACAATAGGCTTAACTTTCCTTCTCCCAAATATCATGGCAATTAGCGCAGGATAATTTATCCATTAAACAGTTCAGATACAGGTTACCACAACCTTCAAAGAGACATATAGACAATTTCATTCTCAAGTGTCATCATAAATGTTAATATTCCCTTTTTGATCTGTGAATTAAAGCTATAGCAATAGACAAGACTTGTTTGCTTACATCACAAGACCTGAGCAAACATCTACCCTTCTATCTCTAACAATGCAGACTTGCATTTCAAAGCTCTGTTCATTTACCTATCTTCCTAAACAGTCTCTAAAGTTCGGCCATGGGTCAGGTCAGTCTGTGAGTTAATTAACTCTTTCTGGCCCTGTCACCTTTCAATGAAATATTATATTACACTCATAACGTCACAGCAGCACCGCCACCAGCAGCAGTGCAGAAGTAAGGATAGCAGTACGGCAACCCCCCTACACTAACCTTGTGACACCCCCTGCCCCGCAATTCCTTTTGGGGGTCAGGACCCCTACAATTACAACACTGTGAAATTTCAGATTCATATAGCTGAAATCATGAAATTTATGATTTTTAAAATCCTGTGACCATGAACTTGACCAAAATAGACTGTGAATTTGGTAGGGCTCTAGTTATGAGCTGGGTGAAATCTTGGTATGGGTTGAGCTTAAAACCTCATTCAAACTGATGTATGAATGCGCCCATCTGTGTAAGAAACACTTAAGGAGCCACGTGTAAAACAGAGCCTAAAAGATTCTGTCCAGGGTGTGGAAGGTTCCACTGGGTATTGTGACAGGATGTGAGTGTGTGTGTATGTGAGGGAAGGCAAAACCTACACAAACTGAGAACCAACAAGTCAAAGGAGAGAGGCAGAAATAAAACAGAAAACCAAGAAATAGCCTTGTGAGCATTGTGTGACCCTGGAAAAAACGAGAGAGAGCTTTTGGTTTTGGGTCTGGTGTTGGCCAAAGAGGCTTGATTGAGACTATAAGCTAAGAAACTGCGTCTTTTGTGCTTGGTTCCTCCTGTGTTTGGAGAAGCAGGACTTTGTACATTCCTTGTAAATAAAAAAATAAAAAATACTTGTTTGTTCTCTTGAATTCTTATCTGAATGTTCAGTTGCATATTCTTCTAACTAATCTGTTCTTAAAATGAAGAGTTCAATATTTTGTTCAATCTCTGCAGTTCTAGTAAGTGAAAAATCATTACGACCCGGTGGCTCTCTGGTGGCCTATATGAAATAAGTTGGTGGTCTGAGTCTAGTTCCAAGTGGCCAGTTCAGCTCTCTGTACAGCAAACATGCTGCTATAATTGGCACATTTTATTTAGAATTGGCAGAGAGGTCAATCGTTGACCAGGCCAGGAGGACCGAATTTATGAGTGGTAGATTTTCCAGGTGTGGATGGGGCACATTGATCGCCCCCACCAATGTGGAGAAGCTTGCCCTGCTGCTATGTGCACATTACCTGTCATGTGCATGAACAGAGGATTTTAATCTCCAGAATTGCTGATCTGCAACCTTTCGCAAAAAAAAAATTCTTCTACAGCAACAACAATCAAAACTAAGTGCTTACATGAGTTGGCTTTATTAGCACATGCAGTATGTAAGCACTCATAAAATGGAGAGTGAAACAAGTCATTATAGGCCACAGTTAGCACCCTCCCAGAAGATTCTCAAAATCTCCCACATTACATAAAGACAATTTTAGATCTCCTTATCTCCCCCAGGAGTTAAGAAACTAATATTAATATAACTCATGCCTGTGCTCAGTTTTTCTACAGTCCGTGGTGTTCACTCTTACTAATTTTAGGTGTTTCCTTTAGTTTGATGACTTTCTTACATTTAGAAGTTAGTCAGCCAAATCTTATTTTTGAACAGCCAAAACTCTCCTGGTGCAGCACAAACAAAATATTAGCAAAGGTCACTAACTTGACATTCAACAGCACCTCTGTCTACCTATTCCTTTCCTTTCTAGATGTGAAGTAAGTACCTTTTTGACTCTTGCATTAAAAACAAATGACCTGCTCACTTGGGATATGTCTTCACTGCAGAGTTTACTTGAGATAGCCAAGACCATCTGTGAGTCTCCACAATGGAAAGCCATACTTGGGTCATACCTGTGTTGCCATGTCTACACAGGTGTTGCAGCAACCTGGGTGAGGCACTAGAACTTTTGGGGACATATCCCCTGGTTCTCAGTGGTGCATTAAACTGAGCCACATTAGCAATTGTTTTGCAGTTTGTTGTGGCAAAGTTGTCTATCCTTCTTGGGCCCATGTATGTGGAACAGTTCTGAGCCCACCAACACAATAAACTAAAGCACTTCCCTAGCTCTGCTAAATTAACTTAGCTTCTCCCCATGCCTGCTGCATGAGTGTATCAGCTACCTCCTAACGTTCCATTAATTCAGGGGAACATCATCAGTCCAACTGTTTCTATGCAGAATCAATACCCAAAGGCTTAAAACTAGTACTTGAAATGTGTAATTTTCCCCCATCCATCTTGAGAAGTCACATGCCAGCTGAGCTATTTGCAACATGGCTTTCTCTTTTAAGTGTTCACCTCCATTTTCTTGGCACTTGCTGCAGTGGCATTTCAGTAAAGAACTAAGAAAGGAGTATATTTTCATAAATGAGGCACATTCTTCTAATGGTAATTTATATCCAATACAAAATGCTTCTGTATGGGCACTGTTATATTAATTTAAATGAAATCATCCCCTCAGATGATTCTAGCCCCACCTCCTATTTCTCTGTTGTTGTTTTTTCAAAGTATGCAAATGTAGGACTAGGAAATCAGCAAAATGGAAAAAGGAAAGATATGCACCGTTTGTGAGATTTTGGTTTTTTTGTCTGTTAGAGATGTTCGGATGACAGTACCTCTATAAGCTACTTGTTCTTTTCCTCAAGGTCCCAGTGCATCAGTCAGATGAAAGAGTTAAAAGAACAATGTGAAGAAAGAATAGATGAGATCACAAAAAAAGGCAGTGAGGCACCACAGGCCAAGGAAATCAAAGAATTGTTGAAAAATTCCAACAAAAACTACCAGGTAAGCATGTGTGTTGGTTTTTTGGTTTGGTTTTTTGGCAGAAACTCAGTTGTACCATTATTTAAGATGTCAATGGAGCTGTTCTATGTTGCTTTCTCCGATAGGGTGCTACTCTTTGATCCTTTAACATATAAAATAGCAATAGATTCTCATGATTTTTAACATACTAGATGATCCTGTTAAGCTTGGGAGGTTAGTGTTTCTGATAATAAATGAGGAAGTTGCAGCTTGACCTCTGTTGTCAGAGTGAGGCTTATTTAGGGTTGCCAGGTGTCCAGTTTTTGACGGGAAACCCCAGTTGAAAGGGGACCTGTGCAGTGTCTGATCAGTGCTGCTGGCTGGACCATCAAAAGTCCAGTTACCACAGTAACCCCGATCGGCCTCTGCCACCAGGAGGGTGGGAAGAGCAGCTGCTGCTGGAGGAGGCAGGATCCTGACAGTGCATGGCATTTCATACATTAAAATTAAAACACAAGTTTAAAAAACAAGCTTTAGAGTAATATGTTATAAAGCAAATTTGCCATTAATTGTACCTTAAAGGATTTTTGTGTTGCAGTTTCATTTTATAAAGTAACCTGAGGAATGAAAAATGGTTTGTGTTGAGCCTGAAAAGTCTCCTATTTAGTTATCTAGAAAGTTGAATGTCAACTATGCACCACAAATAAATGTATTCAAGTTTAGCCTTTTTTTTGTTTGGCAATTATTCATAGTTCATTGTTAAAAATTGTTCCCACATTTTGTGCAAACCTATTTAATCCTATGCGTTACTTCTGTACTATTGAGTAAATGAATGGTTTGAGTATTTGCTCTTTGTGCTGTGCTTGGTCACCCAAGTCAAAGCCCTGACTTTGACTGAAATTGGAAAGCCTTAACAAACATTTCCATAGTTATTTAAGATTTTCCCCCTTTCCCCCCCAACATTCTTGAAAACAAATTGCTGTATAAATGTTTGTAGAATACACAAAGGTGCAAATACCGTCCAAGTGAATTTGTGTGTTTTATTCAGCCATTGTTTGTAAATACTTTATTGCAGTATTTGTTCATCTCTAGCTTTACTGAAGCTCAGACAGGAAACTTTTTTGTGCATGGTGCATGTGATTTTCTACACTGTCGGGTTCCTATTTGTTGGCATTGACAATTTTATGTACTGTGCACATAAAATATTTTATATGCTCCCTGGCTTCTGTGAGCGTATGTCGAATTGTTCTTCTGCTGCATACATTGTAAACAAGTACAGAGAAGTAATAGCTTTATTACAGTCTAGTTTTCAAGTTGCAAGAAGTTGATATAATACAGCAGAACTTTAAGTGCTGCTCAGTTTTATGCTTGTAAAAGCAAACTAGCTTAGCATTTAGCCAGTAAAATGCTCATAGGTGTAAGGTTTGTTGCCCCTAAAATTTCAATGGCTGAATTTCTAAAGTGGCAGATCTTTAAGCTGATATTCTTTTACACCCATTAAACTTTAAGCAGTTCACTAGAGTAAGGGTTTCCTGGTATATGTTCTAGTGTTCTATCTCTAGTCTACTTGTAAATTAATCAGTGATGGCACTTGCTTTGCTTAGCTTAGCTGGGGGAGACTATGACAGTTTAACAGATTTCACTGTTAAGAACTTTTCTTGATACTATTTTTAGCCTAGTTCCATTGCATTACAGTGAAGCCTGTTTAACTGAAGCTTGGTTCTTATAATCCTGGGGTACCTACATCCTGGGGTTTCTTGGTGCATGCCTGTAGAGCCAGCCAATTGTAATTCCTTTTGCTGCACTCCTGAATTGGTGGACCAGAGTCGCTTCTTTATAGCGAAGCCGCCTGCTTCCTCCTTTCATCTGAAACCACTTTATCTGAGATCTCAGAATGCCCCCTAAAGATTCAAATAAACTCAGAGGTGAAAGTAAGCCGGTACACCCCGGTACGGCATACCGGCAAGAGCCAGTTTGCGGTACCGGGGCAGCCAGGCTTCCCCAGGGGGCAATTTAAAGGGCCTGGGGCTCCCAGCAGGAGCTGGAGCCACAGGCCCTTTAAATTGCCATCAGAGCCCCACTGCTGGAGCCCTGGGGTAGGGCTGCAGGGCTCTGGGGGCTATTTAAAAAGTCCAGGGCTCCCGCTGCTTCTACTGCCCTGACCCTCTAAATAGCCGCGGGAGCCCCACCACTTCCCCAGGGCTCTCACAGCTATTTACAGGGCTGGGGCGGTAGAAGCAGGGGAGCCCCAGGCCCTTTAAATAGCCCCCAGAGCCCAGGGGTAGCGGGGGGAGAAGGGGCTCCAGCTGCCTCTGCCACCCCAGACCTTTAAATAGCCGCGTGAGCCCCGCCACTTCCCCAGGGCTCCCGCGGCTATTTACAGGGCCGGGGCGGTAGAAGCAGGGGAGCCCCGGGCCCTTTAAATAGCCCCCAGAGCCCCGGGGGGAGGCACTTACCTTACAGGGTGGGCTGGGGCTGGCTCTGACTCCCTCAGCCATGCCTCTTTCGCCCTAGGCCCCGCCCCTTCTGGGGGCCAGAGCTGGCCCCAGCGTACCGGTAAGTCACTGGACTTACTTTCACCCCTGAATGAACTGGACTATTCCATATTCTGTATACCACAGTTGGAGCTCAGCTGATGTTTCTTAGTGACTGATTCACCTTGTCATCTAATGCTGATGTCTGCTATGTGGTTACTTGTGCACACAGTCTCTGTATCAATGAACACTCATGCTGTAGCAAGTTGTGATAGCCGAAGTGGTCTCTGGCTTTGTAAAACATTTGCTGTACTAAACCCACACTTGTTAGCTGCCATCTGCCTTTGTGAACAGTCCTGATGGTGGTCACTCTTAGGGTATTATTTTGGCTTTCATCTGTCAACAGGTGTGATAAAGAAGCAGATGGTGCCAATGAGGTGGAAGAAGGATTACAATACTTTTTTGTAGGAGATGGCATTTAGGGGTTTACAAGATGTCCATCTAAACCCATGTTTGCCACTCACCCACACTCTGGCATAAGGCTTGGATAAACTTGAGATCAGGCATTATGACAAGTAAACAACAGAAATATGTGCATTGAGTGCAGAGCAGAAAGGCAGGACTCCTAACTGGTAACATCAGAACAGTCCAAATTGAACTAATTCATGTATCTGAATTAGGCTGCCATAAATTAGTGTTCCCAAAATTTATTGAAAGCTGAGCCCTCCTTGAGAAAAACAGTAGTAGCTCCTCCAGCCCAGCAGGGCAGCCTGGGGGCAAGTTGCACTGCCTCTGTTCTGTATCCAAAACTATTTCTTGGTGCTCCAGAGGGACACGTCCTTCACCCTTGGAAACGTTGCTTCAGAGAACAATAGCTCCTGATGCACTATGCATAGCAACTACTGAATCTGATGATATTGGGTGGAGTAGTACAGGAAGAGGCATTATATCAAACTGTTCCGTTGGTGTACTGTGTGTGGAAACTGTGCAGCCTGTTTATCGGGGTTGCATTTTACTTCTGACTCCAATGAAGATTTCAGTTCAAGTCTATTTCTTGAATTGGTTTTGGAGCATTTAGATTTCTCTAGTCAGGGTTAAAAATGAAATATAAATCAGAGCATAGGAATAAGCATTTGGATGGACAAATCACATATGTCTGTATATGCTTTTAAGGGTAATATTCAGCTGCCAACTTTTAATCGACCAGAGCTCCAGCTGCATGACCTGGAAGAGCAGAAAGGAGATGAGGAGCAAGAGAAGAACAAAATTCCTGGAAATGTAGCTCTAGAAGCATCAAAGCCAACACCCAGTGTAAAAAAGGTACCAGAGATTGAGTCTCATGAAGACAAAGGTAAGATTGGCTATTTACATCACTAACACCTTAATAGCAACTGAGGTGAGAAATGGCTTCTCACCATTTTTATTTTAAATGGTGTTTTAATTTAATTAAATGTATTTTCATTCTAATTTAATTAAACATAAAAAAATAATTTTAATTTAATTACAGGTAGAAAAAATTGGATACAACTTTAGTTCAGCAGATTGACATTGATCATTGTATTTTTTCCGTGCTTATGGAAAGTTATAGTTAATAGCTAATGTCTGTCAAAATATATATTTTTTTAATTAAAATGCTTCCATTGGCTGAAAAATATGTTAAAGTAGTGGCTACATCCCCAAAGAGGACTTGGGCTCAGCATTGAAACACCTAACTTTAGGCACCCAGGCTCCCTATATGATGTATGGGAAGAGTTAGATGCCTAAGATCCACAAAAGCCGGCAAGCTAAGTGGGGAGCTGCCTAAGAGTGGCAATAGGAAGTACTGAGGAGAGGTGCACGGACTAGACTTGCTCCTTAAAAGGACTTAAGCGCCCAACTCTGGACCAGATAGAGGCACCTATCTCCACTTGGGAGTCACAGTTGTGAACCCTCTCCTGGAGTTAGGACTGACCAGACTTAGGAGCCTTTCCTGCAAAAAACAGTGGTGGTGGGTCAGAGCGAGAATGAGTGACTCTGTAGCCTAGTGATTAATGCACTCTTCTGGGAGACCCAGGTTCCTGTCCCTGCTCTATTGCATTCCCGCTTCAGTAGGAAAAAGATTGAGACCTGCCTGCTAGCCCAGTGGTTAGGGCACTCACTTGGGAAGGGGGAAATCTGTGTTTAAGTCCATGCTTTACATTAGGCAGAGTGGGATTTGAACCTGGGTCTCCCACAGGTTAGGTGGTAGCTGAGTTTCTGAGGATCTAAATTTTGGATTTAGACATCTGAAGTGGCAATGAGGTGCCTAATCTTTGTGAATCTAGCCCTAGGTGTATGCTGCAAGTAACAGGACAATGTTATGTTTGGCAGGCCTAAATTAGTATCCCTAATTTGCTATGGAAAAGGCGCTCTCTTTTCTGAAGACCTTCTGAAACAAGGACTTGACTTTAATAGCCTAACACATTATAGTTTGTTTTTAGTAGATGTGACCTTCCTGCAACTGCTGGAAGTTATCCTTTAATCAAACACAAGTTATTAGGCTCAACACAGAAGTAACTGGATGAAATTTAAGGGCCTGTGATATAAAGGAGTTTAAACTAGATGATCTAATGGTCCCTACTGGCCTTAAACTCTATGAATATGAATGAATGAATGGTTGCCACATTCTCAGCTTAGCATCACATACGTTTGAAATTCAATTTCCTTGTAAATTTTTTTTACCATATTTTCTTAAAATACAACTCTGAGCATATTGCGGGTCTCATTCCAGAGAGCTAGTATTTCAATCTGACTTTTTTTATAAGGATCTTCTTGTGAATTGTATCTCAAACCACTGTAAGAATACAGCTACATGGCGAAAATGACGCAGCAGTGTATGCTGGGACCAGTAGTGTCCCTAAGCTGCATCTCCATATTAAAGACAAAAGCAGCTACAGGCTATTTGTAGAACTCACATCTGGTGAACCTTGTAGTAGGCTGACTCTGTTTAAAGCCAGTTGCATTGCTAACAATATAGTGTGCGCACACACACAAAAATAAGCTTTTTACACTTTTAATGCTGTGAGAATAGGCATTTACATAGAACATTAAAACTCTGTATTTAAATAGTTCTACTTTGTATGTGCAATTATTAATTGATCTCACTATAACCTGAAAGGGATTCAGACTTTTTCCCTATTTACTATAAAACAAAGACAATGCAGACTTTAAACCCCTTATGAAATACAAATCCTGCAGTGGTTTCTAATAGTACCTTTAACTTAGAGTACCCTGATTTATGCCTATACATTCTTTGGAGTTGATGCAGCTTAAAGAGATGTCCCTGCACAGGAAAAAAAACTGAACGTGGGTGGGCAGAGGGCAGTTGATTCTGTTCTAGCTTTTTAAAGGCTTAAGCTTTGCTAGGGTCAAAACTCTGCTTAGTGCACAAACTGTGATTACATTGCTTTTCAGAAGGGACACGTGATCTGGTTGCGGTGAACAAAGAGGAGCCTAAAACGGAAGATGAGAAGCTTTTTGTTGATCAAGGACCCCCACACAATTCAGCCAAGAGTGCCATGGAGCATGAGGAACTATCTCCTGAACTAGGAAAGGAACCGAATCCATATGAGGGGGTAAATGTTCCTAAAGAAGGTGATGCAGAAAGGGGGTCTGTCAAAATGCAAGAACCACCTGCAGGCCATGCTGTCAATCAAGAAAATGCTGCCAATGAAGAAGTGGAGCGGGAGCACCTCTTAAATTATGATGCTCAGCCGGATGACCAGGAGCCCAATCAGGATGGTTAGTACAAAGACTCACTCAGGCTATCTAGCTCCCATTGGCTTATGTCACAATGCAGTGGTCTGTCATGTGAGAGACTGGTGCTCAGAGACAAGTTCCCTGCTTTCCTTGCTCTGTGGGTGGAAGCTGGAATTTGTTTCCAGCTCTTATGCTTGTTAGTTGTATTCTGGAGTGGTTTGGGTCCAAATCTCCACTGGGATCAGCTGTCCTGCCTGTTTGGTACAGATGTTGGGCCATCTCTTGCTCTTTTACCTACACCAGCACATCCATTGACATCAGACTCCTTATGAGTAATTCTAATAGGATTAAAATATATCTATAGCGAGGGGTGGGGGTGAAATGTTTTTGTTAGTTTGGCAAAAAAACACCACCACCACCCTGCAATTTTTAATAAATTAAAAGGAAATTCTTTTAAACAGTAATATTTCTGTTGGACTTGGCAGACTTGCACTACTATATATGTACCTGGAGACAAAGCAGTTTGAATTTACTCTGCATTACTTCACGCCTGGTGAACTAGAGCCATTATGTTTTAGTTCACTGCTCAGTGTTTACCAGCCAGATCACTCAGTTTCTCCTGCCTATATAGTAACTGTCCCTAGGCTCTGTCCTTTCTGTGGATTTGATTCTGTGAAGCATTGAGTCTCCTGTAGATGGCACATACCCTCAGCTTTCATTGATGCTTTCAGAATCTTGCTAAATATTTAGCCTTTGGGCTTAATCCTGCAAGTAGTGTGTTTTTAAGCAGACATGAATTTTTGGCTTCAATTATAGCCCAGGGATACACTAGAAAAGGTTTGCTGGTAACACTACTGACACACGTTCCTAGTGTTGATATAGCTTTTGCTGAATATAGTTTACCAGTCCTCAGGCCAAATAAGCAATACTACCAACTACACTTTCATCCTGGTATAGCTGCATCTACATTAAGGCTTTGTTGGTATAGAAATGTAATTTAAAAAAACCAATCACTCCCCTGACATTACAATACTGGCAAAAATGTCTAGTGTGAACAGAGCTTTACAAGTACATCAAAACTTCTAGCTACAGTCATCTTGCGAGTGGTGCAGTCTTAGTGACAACGTTCTCAGCTATATCTGGAATTTCATCTAAAGTACAAATCAAAAGTACACAGGCAACAGGATGGTGCAGAAGAGTTCACACAGGCCAGAAAATGAAGATTGTCTGATTGTAGCAAAATGAAAAGAATCCCCCTGTGACGGGTTGGATCACAGAAACCCCCTTGGGAGCTGCCACCCGATGTGCAAAGACTACCCCTGCTTCTGTTTTCCCTGCCAGCTCAGGACTCCAGCACCCTGTCTTGCTGAGCCAGACACTCCTGTTTGGCTCCAGACACAGATCCGGGGTCTGAATCACTTGTCCCAAAGCTGCAAGTTTACCTGAAAACAGCTCACAGTAGTGCGCTTGTCTTTAGCACTCAGATGCCCAACTCCCAATGGGGTCTAAACCCAGATAAATCTGTTTTACCCTGCATAAAGCTTATGCAGGGCAAACTCATAAATTGTTCGCCCTCTATAACACTGATAGAGAGGTATGCACAGTTGTTTGCTCCCCCAGGTATTAATACATACTCTGAGTGAATTACTAAATAGAAAGTGATTTTATTAAATACAGACAGTAGGATTTAAGTGGTTCAAAGTAGTAACAGACAGAACAAAGTAAGTCACAAGCAAAATAAAATAAAATGCGCAAATCTATGCCTAATCAAACTGAATACAGATAATCTCACCCTCAGAGATGCTTCAGTAAGTTTTTCTCAGACTGGACACCTTCCAGGCCTGGGCACAATTCTTTCCCCTGGTACAGCTCTTGTTGCAGCTCAGGTGATAGCTAGGGGATTCTTCATGATGGCTTCTCTCTTCTCTGTTCTCTTCCCCCCTTTATATATCTTTTGCATAAGGCGGGAACTCTTTGTCTCTCTGGGTTTCCCCCCCCCCCCTCACTGGAAAAGCACCAGGTTAAAGATGGATTCCAGTTCAGGTGACATGATCACATGTCACTGCAAGATTTCATTACTCACTTGCCAGCACACACATATACAGGAAGACTCACAGGTAAATACAGCCATCTGCAGACAATGGGAGTCCAAACCATCATTAATGGTCCACACTTTACACAATTACACAAGATTCCAAACCATCATTAATGGTCCACACTTTACACAATTACAATAGGCCCTCAGAGTTACATTTTATATTTCTAGTTTTAGATACAAGAGTGGTACATTTATACAAATCAGATGATCACACTCAGTAGATTATAAGCTTTGTAATGATACCTTACAAGAGACCTTTTGCATGAGGCATATCCCAGTTACTTACATTCACTTATTACCGTATTTTCTCTAAAACTATCTCAGTTACATTATATTGACTTATTATCAAGTTTTTTATAAAACCATATAGACTGCACAACGTCACACCCCCACTCCCAGTTTTGCTGCAAACCAGTTCTCTACTTTCCAGGTACTAGCACATATTCTCTTGCAGATAAAGCAAAGTGAAAGTAAGAAGCCCAAGATTAGTTTTCTGAACTTCATTACAGTCTTTTATACTCTTTGAATGTGATACATGTAGTTAGGCTAACTTTACATACACCACTTGCTCTTCATAACAGTCTTTCAGAACTGTCATGAAAATTTACCTGCATAAACACAAAATCTCCTTGCCCCACTTGCTATGATAAAACTAATTGTTACTTACCTACCAAACTAGTTATTTGTCCCATGTCATTAGACAAACAGGCTTGCAAGGCTGTCATATGTGGACTACCATTGTGAATCCTGAAGTCCTGTGTTCCTGGGGCTTGTTTGAAACATCTTGCTGAACAGAGGAAGCTATTCATTATTCTTTTCCTTTGCACATGCCACTAATAGCTACTACTGTTTTTGTTCAGTTTATCCTTCTTTGGTTGCCATTTACCATTTCTTTCTGTAACCTTTTGCTAACACTTGCTCTTCCTATTCCGCTGAACATTGACTTGTTTAGCATCCTGGGGTATGGGAATTTTAATCTGTCCATTGGACAGATTTGCAGCAAGGGAGATTAGGTTTGAGTGTTTTTCTTAATATCTAACTATAAGGATAGTTAATTACTGAAGCAGGTTATCTAGGGAGGTGATGGAATCCTTGTCATTTGGAGCTTTAAGAACAGATTAGACAAATATGTCATCAGGCATGGTCTTGGTGTATGCATTTCTGCTTCTCAGTAGGGGCAACGGTTAGATGACATCTTGAAGGTCCCTTCCTGCCCTACATCTCTCATGTTATCAACCCTTCTATATACAAGGATTATAGCAAACTTAGTTCTGAAATTGGATAGGCAACTGTAGCAAATAAGAATAGCTGAGAACTGAACCTCTAAGCAGAGGGTAATCAAATTTCAAAGGTTTAAGATAAATTCTACCTGTTGTAGAGTTGGAGTATGAGGGAGACTGTTTTTCTAGCAACAGTGCTCTACTGCAGCTGTAGCAAGTTTTTGGCCACTAATGAAACTAAATATCTTTATAGATAAACAGGGAGCCGAAGCAGCGAACCAGAACAACATAGCAGTTGACTACAACTTAGATGAAAATGAGGCTGAATCTGAAACTGACAAGCAAGCAGCACTGACAGACAATGAAAATAACTTGCATGGTAAATTTTTTTTTTTTTTTCCAATCCCCTTGTACACAGGATACTGTATTTTTAGAACTGTCCCATTAAAAGGGTTTTGGGAGGGATGAAACTGACTGGCTTTCTATTAGTCAGTTTAGTTAACTCTGATGCCTTTGTGCTTGCTCTGACTATAGCCGGGGCCAGACTTTGCTATTACCAATTTTGCTCTGGTGCAATAAGACTTCAGTGAAGTTACTCTCCATTTACATGAGAGGGGAGAAATGGACACTCAGTACAGTTTCATGGTATATGTAAAAGCAAACCATAACTAGATACTTGTGATATTGCACTATTCTACTGTGATCCAATCCTTTCAGTAAGGACAATGTTGTTTCTCTTGCTGCTGTTCCACCTCTTACAAATGGAATCAATTATTCCAACTCTTACAGTATTAAGAATTTCACTTTTTTCCTCCCTTAGTAGCCCAAAATCCTGAAGATCCGAATATGAAGAACCACTTATTTGATCAAGGTGAAGAGGAGAGACAGAGGCTGTGAATAAGGAAGCACACCATGTGTGACTCAATCACCTGCAAACAAATCCAACCATAACGATCCAGGTGAAGCTAGAATGCTTGATTGCCATCTCAAGGCTTTAAAAGGGTCCCAAATAAAGTAGATTACGGTTGTGAAGTTTTAGTACTATGCTTCAATGGTTAAAATTATACTTTGTCTCTTACAGAGGTTTAAAGCAGTTCTGACTTCTGTCAAACTTTTTTTTTTTACTGTTTTAAAACCTTACTTAGCTAGCAATAATTGTAATACTTTTAAACAGTCAGCTAAGTTGTACAATCATACAACAATGGCATGAAGTAGGGGAAACAAAGTAATTCTAAGATCATATTTTGAATCCCTACCTGTGATTCAGATGCTAAATTTAGACTGATCCTCCCCCAGCAAATGGTATGTTTAGTCCTTATCGTCACAAAGGCTGGAATAGTTGATCTGACCCTCTCAAACTACTACAGGGCTTTTGGATAGCCTTTTTTCCCCTCCTGTAATCTCTCTCTTCACCACAGAAGAATAGCATGGTTCCCATGGGAGGTCATGTCAAAGAGGCTGAACCTGCATTCAACAAAGCTAGCAAGATGGTGTGGATTAGCTTTACAACTCATTTTAGTAGGAAGATTTGGTTTCTGCCAAACTGACTTGAAGCTACCACTGTCTAAGGGAAGGCTAAAATGGTGTGCCATATATATTCCTTCCTTCACCCAACCACCATTGCATTTAAAGACATTTTTATGTGGGACTGAGTAAACTTGAACACATTGAAGTTTATTATGCATAACAGAATACTTGCTCACTGTTACTGTACAATGTTTTTATTGTAACATGTTGAATGTATTCATTGTGGTAAACAAACATACAATACCTCCTAGTGCCATTAGGAAAGCTTTGGGAGTGCTGGTCTCTCATTGTTACTGCAAGGTGCCTGTTGAAGCAGGAGTTTAAAGTGGGGAAAGTCCACCACACCATCTATCACAGATAGTTCTCACCATGCTGTTTTAAAACAATTAGTATCACACATACTCTCAGCTACCCCGGAGGTTTTGTCCTTGATTCCACTTGTAAATCCTGGTTGATAAAAGTGGGTAGGTTACAGGGATTTGGATCCTGATACTGAAGGTCACCTGTATGCCATAGTCCAGTGTTTCAGACAAAGGGAAAAGAAAATGAAAGCAGCTCGTATCCTGTAACTGCTTGTTCAAGAGGACTATTTTTATAACTTGAACAAATCCAAATCAACAGTTCAGATACTAATACAGAATAGGAGACAGTAAAACAAGATTAGAGGAGAGAAGAGGTGGTAGACATGACTAAATTGTACAAAGGACTGCACACTGCCTTTAAGTTATACTCTGCCAGCCAGGGAAATCTGATGCTTCACTCACTACTCATGCACTTTATTTCCTTTCCAGTTATGTACTGTATACCATAGCTCACAGTGCCAGTAATCTGGCTATAATCATTTGAGCACAATTTTTTTGTATCTTAAATAAAGGTAGTTGCCATACAATAAATAGGGCTATACTCAGAAGCTGCATTAAACCTGGCCTTTGTTATACATAAATGAATGCATATAGACAAAATACACTGATGAGAGTTGAGAGTTTCTGAATAATGTAACTAAGTTGTCCTAAGAAATGCATTGCAATGTTCTCCTCTATACAGTAACGAAGGCCGACACAGAAATATTACATTTCTGAAACTTTTCCTCTCACAATACATTATGTTCATGGTTTGGGGGTAGGCTATACAAACTTAAGAAAACACACAAGCATTTTGTAGAGTGACAGAGGAATGGGAGAGACAAGAGGACACCACCTCTAAAAATGTGGACAAAGTTGGGATGTATTGCCTTTGACAGTACATAGTTGCAGTTTTTAGTGAAAAGGTCAATTCTCTATCCCAACTCTCCAGCCATTAGGTAATATTACACATCAGACAGCTTAAAAAAATAAGATGGACATTAATTTATGACTGTCATGCATTACATGGGGGATTGAATCATCTGTAAATAAAAACTTACTTTCTAAATGGTTTTTGAAGGATTTGGATTCTAACTAATTTTTTAAAATGTAAAAGGCAAGGGGCTTATGTCAACTGTATAGAAAAGAATTTTAGAACTAAAGCTTTTTCTAGTGGGGCAAGAGAAATTAGATTTACTCAGAACTGTGGTTTTAAACAGCTTTGTATATTGCCTAAAATCATTTGTACTCACTTTGAGTTTCCTGAATGAAGTTATGAACTTGACAGGGTGGCGAACTGATTTTTGTTCTTGTTCAAAATGTTTTTGCAATGAAGCCTGATCAATTTTAGAAAAACATTTTAAAATAAAACTAAATCTTTTTCAGTGTGTATTTAACTAATTTTAAACAGGGCTGGCTTACTTTCAATGTTAGCTCCTAGTGTGGGGGGTTGAGGGGGAGGAGAGAGCTGATTCATTTACCCAATTTCTAATTCATGTATTCTATAAATGTGACACAGTACAGAAGTTATTGCTAGTTTCTTAACATGTTACCTGTTGACCAGCTTGTGTATTTCCAGTAGAAGGTGGTTTCCTTTGAAAGTGTGCAGTCCAATTTGCCTGGAAGTTTAGTAATAATAATTCTTCACAATGCAGAGAAGTAGAGAGGTCAGTACACTAAAGTATTTTTTTTATTGAATTTACAAAGGAGAGAAGGTAACTTAAATATTGATTTCTAATATATTTAGTCTGCCAATTTTGGGTGTTCAGTTTCAACTGTGATTAAACCATTTTGTAGAGATGGTTAGAAGTTGTCCAGCAGAACGCTTTACCATCAATGTCAATTTGTTGAAAGCTAAATGTTGTTTTTCAAGTGATGGTCCAACTGAATTTAGAAAAAAGTGTTTTATAATAAAACTCAGCCAAGCTCAGAACAAAACGTTTTGATAAACATTTCAATCAACCCAAAATGAAGGCTTTGGAAATCTTGATTTTTGGGAAATTTAAATGTTTGTTCCATTTTGGAACACAGACGTTTAAAATTACATAATTTCCTGCAAAAAGAAAAATCCAGCTCATCTTGCCTTCTGGTCTTGCTTTTTAATTCAACTGTTATTCTCAGCACTGGCTTAGAGCGAGGAGTTCTGCCACTCCTAACTTTCACAAAACATCTACTTGCCTCAAGAGAAGACTACTGTGTACTGTTGCTTTGAATGAATTTTCAACCCTCTTGTAACCAAAAAAACCCTTCCCCTACCGTAGATCTGGGCAATGAGGTAGGCAAAACTTTGCAGAGAGACTATGAAGTGCCTGCTTTGCTTGCTGTATTACCATTTTGACTTGACAAGTGCTTTGCAAACAGATCTACCTTTCCAAATAGGTTTATAAGAGTTGGAGTATCAAGACATTTAAAGATTCTGGCCATGATCTTCAAGCTTCTTGAAAGGCCTAGACCCAAACTCCTCAAAGACAGGCTCTTTGTTACCATGATTTTATAGCAGTTCTGATCAGGAACAATGGAACTGTCAACTCCCAGGGTGGTGCTTACAGCTCCCTGTCCATGGTTTTGGAACTCCCTTCCATAAGAAATTAAACAAACTTTATCAGGTTTGGAACATGACCCAACTCTATTAACTATGTGTAAATGCTATGATAAACAATTTACTATACACTCATTCTTGCATAGAGGGAAGGTCAGAGATTAATGATGATTAGACTGGATGGTAGACAGATGTATCCAAGCACCTTACAGCAGTACCATACTATCTCATGTGGAAATACTGATTAAAGCAACTGCTGTGCAGTTGATTTGAGCAATTAGCCCCTTGTAAGTCTTCATGTCCAGACAGCTACACAAGCTAGGTCTAGAAAAAATTCCTTAATGAGATTTCCCCTCCTCTTCCTTTTGTTACATCTTGGCTTAACTGAGAAGTGTTTATATAAATGTGAATACACTGCTTCTCCCTAACGGTAACAGAGGCCCATTTTGCTTTTAAATGAAAAAAGTGAAATTATGAAATCACATGGGATCAGAGTAAAGTAGCTGCCTCTGGAACAGCCTGTAGTTATAGCCATCAAGTGCCTCTAAAAATAGTGCTCTTACACTACAGCTTTGCAGTTGCATCATAACTACACTTCGTTCAAATAAGTAAGTTATGTGGCTCAATATACCAGAGAAATTGAACACTTGTTTCATACAGGCAGACAGACTCTCCTGGCCTTAAACTCTATCAGTCTATGAATACCTTTTGAGTTTGCAAGGCTAGGAAAAAAAATCATTTTTACTTGTAAGCTGAGCAAATGTGATGGTAATTAAGATAAAAACCTGGAACCCCAGGGACAAGGGAGAGACATATCAGATTAGTATCATAGATATCTGTATATTAATGCAAGAAATATGGGGAACAAACAGGAAGAACTAGAAATAAACATAACTATGGCATAGCTGGCATCACAGAGATTTCGTGGGATAATATTCCAGAAGGGTACAGCTGGCTCAGGAAGGACAGGCACGAGGTGTTGCCTTGTATATCAAAACTGTATACACTTGGACTGAGGTTGAAATAGAAAGAGACAGAATTGTTGAAAGTTTCTGGGTAGGTGTAAAAGGGGTAATAAACAAACAAACCAGGAGTGATGTCATGGTAGGATTCTATTGTAGAACACCTAACTAGGAAGAAGAGATGAGACTTTTTTTTTTTTTTTTTTTTTAAACTAACAAAAGCATCCCAAGCACAGGACTTCAACTATCCAGACATCTGTTGGGAAAATAATACAGCAGGGGACAAATCATCCAACAAGTTCTTGGAATACATTGGAAACAGCAATTAGGAGAGAGGCTGTTCTAGACTTGATTGTGACAAACAGGGAGGAACTGGTTGAGAATTTGAAAGTGGAAGGCAGCTTGGGCAAAAGTGACCATGAAATGACAGATCATGATTCTAAGGAATGGTAGGAGGGAAAACTGCCCAGTAAAGGTAATGATTTCAAGAAGGCAGCTTTAGCAAACTCAGTGAATTAGTAGGTAAGATCCCATGGGAAGTAAGTCTAAGGGGAAAAACAGAGAGTTGGCTGTTTTTCAAGGAGACATTAAGGGTTCAACAGCAAACTATCACTGTGCCACAAAGATAGGAAATATGGCAAGTGACCCCGCTGGCTTAACCAAGAGATCTTCAATGATCTGAAACTCAAAAAGAGTCCTACAAAAAATGGAAATTAGGTCTAATTACAAAGGATAAATATAAATAAAGAATACAAGTATGTAGGGACAAAATTAGAAAGGCCAAGGCACAAAATGTGATTCAACTAGAGACAAATGGTAATAGGAAAACATTCTACAAATACTTTACAAGCAAGAGGAAGACCAAGGACAGGGTAGACCCATTACTCAATTGGGGGGTGGGGGTGGAGGGACAGGAGAGAGAGAGACACACAATAACAGAAAATGTGGAAAAGGCAGCAGTGCTAACTGTTTCATTTCAGTTTTCACCAAACAGGTTAGTAACTACTGAACACCAGTAAAAATGAGGTAGGAGCTGTGGCTAAAATAGGGAAAAAAGTTAGATGTCTTCAAGTCATCAGGGCCTGATGAAATAAGTCCTAGAATACTCAAGGAGTTAACTGAGGAGATATGAGCCATTAGTGATCATCATCAAAAACTCATGGAAGACAGGAAAGATTCCAGAGGACAAATATAGTGCCAATCTATAAAAAGGGGAATAAGAACAACCCAGGGAATTACAGACCTCTGAGTTTAACTTCAGTACCTGGAAAGATAATGGAGCAAATAATTAAACAATCAATTTGCAAACACCTAGAAGATAATAAGGTGATGAGCAATAGTCTGCATGGATTTCTCAAGAACAAATTGTGTCAAACTGACCTAATAGCTTTCTTTGACAGAATAACAAACCTTGTGGATAGGGAGGAAGGGGTAGGTGGTATAGCTTTGACTTTAGGAAGGCTTTTCATACTCTGTCGCATGACCGTCTCATAAATAAACTAGGGAAATACAACCTAGATGGAGCTACTCTAAGGTAAGTGCATAACTAGTTGGAAAACCATTCCCGAAGAGTAGTTATCAGTGGTTCAGTTATAATCTGGAAGGGCATATCAAGGGGGGTCCTTCAGGGATCAGTTCTGTTCAATATCTTCATAAATTATTTGGCTAATGGCATAGAGAGAACACGTAAAGTTTGTGGAGAATACCAAGCTGGGAGGAGTTGCAAGTGCTTTGGAGGATAGGAGTAAATTCAAAATGATCTGAAGTAAATAGGATGAAATTCAATAAGGACAAATGCAAAGTACTCCACTTAGGAAGGAGCAATCAATTGCACACGTACAAAATGAGAAATGACTGCCTGGGAAGGAATACTGCAGAAAGGGATCTGGGGACTATGGTGGATCACAAGCTAAATATGAGTTAGTGTAACACTCTTGCAACAACAACAAGCCACCATCATTCTGGGATGTATTAGTAGGAGTTCTGTAAGCAAGACACAAGAAGTAATTCTTTCACTCTACTCCATGCTGATAAGGCCTCAACTGTAGTACTGTGTCCAGTTCTGGACGCCACATTTCAGGAAATATGTGGACAAATTGGAGAAAGTTCAGAGGAGAACAACAAAAATGATTAAAGTTCTGGAAAACGATCTATGAGGAAAGATTGAAAAAACTGGGTTTAGACTGGAGAAGAGAAGATGGGGGCATAACAGTTTTCAAGTATATAAAAGGTTGTTACAAGGAGGAGGGCAAAAAATTGTTCTTGTTAATCTCTGATGATAGGACAAGAAGCAATGGGCTTAAATTGCAGCAAGGGAAGTTTAGGTTGGATATTAGAAAAAACTTCCTATCAGGGTTGTTAAGCACTGGAATAAATTGCATAGGGAGGTTGTAGAATCTCCATCTTTGGAGGTTTTTAAGAACAGGTTAGACAAACATTTGTCAGGAATGGTCAAGTTATTATATAGTCCTACTTTGAGTGCAGGAGACTGAACTAGATAACTTCTTGAGGTCCCTTCTAGTCGCACACTTCTATGATTCTATAATGTCATTTTCAGAGAGTCCTTGTTCAAACCAGAATTTCACTTTAACTCAGCTGCACCTATCAGACAGGCTCTACTGTACTGTATCATATTCAGCCATGAGTGTTATTAAATCCTTACAAACACCACTGTCAGTCAGAATTCATTAAAATGATTTATGATTAAATCTGTAATAAAACCAAATAACGTACAATGTTGTTCAATAATGCAGTTGATTAAAAACCATTTCACCCATAGAACATTATACAAACCACTTTAAAACAGCAGTTGTCATTCAGGTCATGTAAGGAAGTCAGACTAAAGATATTCCATACAACAGTTCTTTTATCCAAGAGATCCATTTAACTTCTGGCTACAGTATAAAATACTCCATTTCAAAGCAGGTATCTGAAATACAGATTACAGTTCAGGTATCCTAATAATAATCTCTTGTCTTTCAAACAAGTTTCACAACTGGGAAATATTTGTGAGGAGAGAAGTCAAATTCTGGAGGAACCTAGAAGAAGAGAGAATATTAAAAGATTACTCTGACATACATCACTACTGATTTTATTCCAAAAGGGGAATTCATGGCATACTTATCTTAGAAGAAAATGCTAGTTTTGCCTACTTGTTTTTTTTTTCTTGTTTTGTTTTTTTAAGATTTAAAATATAAAAACACAAACCAAGAAAATCCTGTCAGCTAAAAATCAACTTAAAAAAACCCAACATCATCAAAAGCTATTCTGAGTTGTGGAAAATAGTCTCTGAAAGACTAGCTGCCATCTGGGGAAGCCATCAGCCTTCTCAGTTAGAGCTTGTACTATGATAGAGTTGGTACCAACAGAGAGGGAAAAAAAGAAAAGTACAACTGAACTGATACAAAATAAGGAGATAGATGGAAAAATTAAAATCTCACTGAGTCAGACATAAGACCTCATGTGGGCTGTAGCCCACGAAAGCTTATGCTCAAATAAATGTTAGTCTCTAAGTGCCACAAGTACTCCTGTTCTTTTTGCCTTGGGGAAGTCAATCCTCTTATATACTGTATTGGAACCATGCACAAGTACTGAAGAGGTGAGGCACTTTTTTTTTTTTTTAATTGTCTTCCTGAAATTGCTTCTCTTTCCAAGTACACAAGATTAAAAACTAAAAATGCTGATCTACCCTTTTAATTGCTATCCCACCAGCACCTTGCTTCTTGTCCACCCACCCACTTGCCCAAAATGTGTGTTCCCCCTACTTCTGTTTCCACCTTTTGGATACTCCCTCTGCCCCACCAATGCTTTCCTCTACTCTCCACCTCACCCACTATCTGCCCCAGGCTCAGCTAATTTCTTCTGTTCCCCCTCCCCAATCTGCTGCTGCTTCTCCCCAATCCTCAACCCTTCTACTGCTTACTTGTACTTCCTTGGACCCATTGCTATCAACTGCTCTCCCTTCCTCTTAATGTCTAACCCTATCCATACACATCTGCTGTTGTTTCCATCATTAGCCTCACCTTCCACATCATAGCTCCTGTCTTTGTTGCTATTTACATTCTAGATGCAGCTTCCCAGCTAATTTCCATCCCAATGTTCAAACATTTGAGGGAATAACAAATTTCAAAACTTGAAGTGACAGCTGGTCAACATTTATTTTTTAATTCTAATTTTTTTTTCCATATTTGGATCAGATTTGTATTCCCTCTAAGGCTTAGAGTAGTTAAAAACTGAACCTGTGCATTCAACTATTAGATCTGTGGCAGAAATGGAACGGTTGACTCTGTTATTCAGTAGTTAAAGACAATAAATTCAATTTGATTGTGATTTTCTTACCTTAGAATCCTTCTTGTGACCTCCTGCCAGCAGCTTCATGACCACAATGTTGGGTTTAGCAACTTTTAGAATTCGGTTGACCTAACAGAAAGTAGTAAAACTTTCAAGTGACAATTTATGGCCAAGAAAAAATAATTGAAAAAAATCAAGCTGCTTTCAGAATATAATACTTTGACTGGAATATCGATCCCATTTTAAAAGAGGTCAAAGCAATTTGTACTAAATTTTCAAATATATAAATTATATTTAACCAGTCTGATAAGGCAACTAACTATGTTTAATACAATAGCATTTTTAATATAAAATAGACCATACAAAACATGGTATTTCATATTCATTCTCATGACTGTCAAACCTCTGCAGATTTCAAATTATTATTTGTCAGGGGTTGACTTTGTGCTTCATGTTGCACAGGACACATTCCTTCCCTAACAAGCTGCTGTTCTTATACACCATGGTATACAGCGAGCAGCTCAATGTGGGAAGTTGACAATTTTAAATTAAATACTTGAGCACTTTAATAACTAAATTATAGTTTTCTGATACATTTTAATTCATAACAAAAGTATTTCAGTTAGAACTAATGACAAAGCCAATAATGTATTCCAAACAAGAACTTCTACTTCTGTTTCTCTACATTTCAGTTCAGCCTTACCTCATGATCTGGGTTCGGAATATTCTCCAGTATCATTTTAGCCTGTTGGAAGTGTTTGCTAGCTGCCATATAGAGATCAGAGGACTGTGGAGGGGGGCTGTATTTATTTAGGTCAGACATTTCCTAAATATCACAAAATATATATATATATATATATATATATTAAAACTAACAGTCAACAGCACATAAACCTTTCTACATTGATTTCTGATCCCAATCAAAGCAATCACAATATTTAATTAAAACCAGTTTTTTCTTAAATCAACTGAGTACTGGTTAAAATATTACCACCACTAAATAGCAGAGGTCAAATTAGTATTTGTTTTAACCAGTTAAATCTCATGTATTGTAATCTTTATTAAATAGCTTATTATTTTAGAACACCAAAAAGTGTGCTAAGACACCTTACAGCACAAATAAATGACATGATCCCTGCTCTGGAGAACTTGCAATCTATTTGCAGCAGTGATGCCATCAAGTAGGCAGCAAAACAGTGAGGAGTAACTAAGGAGGAAAGACGGACAGGGGAAGAGCAGTAAGATTAGGTGGTTATTAAGCACAGGCTTGCGTGCACAGGTTGAAGAAGTTACTTTTCCTTAAAAAAAAAAAAAAAAAAAAAAAATTGTGTAATTCTAAAGATAGGTAAGATGATATAGCCTTGTTGACACAGAAAGCAAGGATGGTCTGATCGGCATTATCAATGTTCATTTTACATGCAAAACTGCCTTCATATTTGTTTCACATACCTTGCTTGCTTGCTTGCTGCAACAGTAATAATACTTTGGCTGTTCAACAACTACCTTTTCTAAATGTATATTATTCTAGCTGATAGTCTGTCAAATTTGATATCTTTTTCACACAAATACACACATTACAAAGAGTAACAGCAACAAAACTTGGCAAAAAAGTCCAATTTTAGCAAAGTTCAATTCATTTTCCTTACTGCAAATACAGTGAATAGCCTCGTCATTCTCTACTTTGGTTAAATAATAACTTAGAAAAATGAAAGATACTTTTAACTTATAACAGTACTTAAAGGCATGATACTGTTCTTCAGTACATTGAGATGCATCAATATGTGCTATAAAATCAGCCACTAGGCATGTATGTGTACATGCAGGGCCTGATTTTACAAGAAATATACAAACATATTGAAGGGCAGAGTTGAATCTAAGTGTTTTAAGATTGTTTGGAAAGAGTTCACCTTGAACTGCAAATAGTGCACTGGTGGTGGTGTGATGACACTGTTGAATGGAGCAAACCTGTGCTCATATCGAACTTGCTCACTATCAAGCTCAAATTTGGGTTTTCTCACTTTACCATCCATGTCAAAAGCGATCATTGTCTAAGGGGAAGGAAGGAAAAAGAAAGACCAAAGTGAAACCTTTAGCATTTTGTCATAACACACAAGCACTACCGCATCTTGGAATCAGCAATGGTACACACGGGAGGATGGGAAAAAAGGCATTCTGAAATACTTTTCCAGGCATTTGATGCAAAAAGGTTATAAGTGTCTTTCCCCTGTCTCTGGATTCTACTCTTGTCTATCTGTCTGCCTAGAGAATGGACTTTTCATATGTGCTTTATAATGCATCAAAGAAGTCAGGCAAATGGTTAGCAAGAAAACTCCTCCTCTTTTTAATCTTGAGAAGGTGGAGTGATTCATGAAAGAGCCTACTCAGATATCAAATCACCTCTGAAGCACTTCTGTTGGGTCAGCTAATATTTCACCTCTACTCACGTGTCAGAGGGCAGAAAACGGGGAGGCTAGGGAATCAGCATTCCATTTCTTTTAGCACTATATGGTACTTCCATTTTAACGTATCTTTAGTGCTTGTTTTATTATATTTCAGCTAGTATCATTTATAGTTTTTGGTATCCAACCTGGTTTGGTGACAGAGGAGGGCACTATCAAGTTCCAGTGTCTAAAGATAATGGCTTCAGCAGACTATTCATCCTTTCTCATATCCATTAGAAGACTTTAAATAGCATTATTCTAGGTCTGATAAAACACTATTTAGAGTAGGAAATTTCTTTAGGAGGGCTTGGCATGCCAAAAATGAGGGCTTGATTCTCAGAACCAAGAATAGAATGGACACAAATTACAAAAAAAAAAAAAAAAGAGTGTGGGGGGGGGATTTTAATGCTTAACACCACCATATAACAAAATTGAACCCTATGTAGACCATATGTTCAGTATGAAGTTACCTTGTACATCCCAGCACACATATTCTGATATGCTTGGCTCATGGTGATCTCTCTGCTCAGAGGGCGAACTGTAAATTCCATATACAAAGATTTTTCACTCAAAATAATGATACAGAACAAATGCAAGCAATTTTTTTTTGCAAGTACTAGTTCATTAAAATCGTTAATTGCAAATATCACATGGTTTTCCTGTCACCGTCTCTAAAAATTAGAAACTCTCCTTTTAAATTAAGACATACAGACATGTTCATTTGGTCCACAGTTAAGCAAGGTACTTAAGTATATACCTAACTTTTATTCACGAGTAGTCCCTGGACTATAATGGGACAATTTACATTCTCAAAGCTAAGCACAAGCTTACATACCTTGCGGAACTGGAGCCCGATAGAACTTCTTAGGAATATAATAAAAATTTGATCTGACAATACATATTCTACCTCACACTCAGACAAACGTTGCCTTCATAAAGCTATACTTTTTGTAGGACAGTGTTTCCCAAAGCATGGGCATGCTCCCCTTGAAGTGTGGAACAGTAGTAATAAACATTTCTCTCACAGTGTGCTGCTAACATGGTGCAGTTGAAGGAGAGAGACAGGTAATTTGTCTTTCTGAAGAGAGGCTCAGTTTGCAAAGAGTTGGGAAGTGCTGGTGTATGGATTAAATCATATTCAATTAATCAAAAACAAGTTTCACATGCAGCCCCAGGCAACAACTCTGTTTTTTTCCCTAATAGAAGACAGTAAGGACAAAACGTTAACCTCACAAATATAAGAATCAGGAGCAACTCTTTGGGTATGTCTGCACTGTAACATAAGACGGGCTTGAGCCTGGGCTCAAGCACAAACTTCCACTGCATCTACCCAGCAATTGTGCTAACCCAAGGTTTGGACCTATGGTCCCAGGTCCCGGCAGGGCTGGAGGGTCTGAGCCCTATTGCTTTGCAGTGTAGATGCAGCCTTGCTTCATTCAGGCCCCCGGGGTCAGCCAGAAGTATCACATAATTCCATGAGACAACTTCCTTAACGCTCTCTATCCCAATCTGCAATCCACTCTATTGAAAACAGAAGCCACCTTGCTGCTTTGTGAACAGCAGCAAACCAGATCTGCATTAACCCACTCTCTTCTGATCACTAATCTGTCAGAGAGCCTCCTGGGTTTGCAATGGAGAGCGAAACAATGAGGCCTTTTGCAAAGCGAGCTGCTTCCTGGTAACAAACAGGGCAGGCAGTAAAGTCTTCCCACCGTGCACCACAGTCCTAGTGGCCACATTTGGGGAAAGGGATGGTGCTAGGGACTCTGGGATATGCGCACTGCAGTGTGAATGCAAAAGCCCTAGGTTTGAGCATGGGTTAGGAAAGTACCAACATTGGGTTAAAATACAATGTAAGTGCTCTTGCCCAGGGTTCCCTAACATGGGTCAGCTGACTTGAGTCCCATGAACCCTGGGCTTACATTGCAGTGTAGACATACCACTTGAGGTCAGTGAAGTTACACAGGTATAATGCCAGTATGAGAGAAATAAAAGACACTCTAAACCTATTATACCTTTTTTCTTTTTCTTTGTTTTCTTACTACTACGGCCTTTCTGCTGCTCTTCCATTATTCTCTCTTCTGCCATTTGAGAGCTATCAGCACGGCTCAGTGTTGACATCAGCCAGGCATAGAGAAACTCAGACAGATACCTACAATAAAAATAGTATCCAGCTATTACATACTACACAGCAAATTATATATAATGCGTGTGCTGTTATTACACATTGTGCATTTTCTTTCATGAAGAAAACATATGGCCATGCTCAATTGATATTTCCTTTAGACGAATTGAAGGGAAAAAAAAGTCTCAACACCATAAGCTCAGTGATGGTATAAAATGACTTTTGTTCTTTTGCTAGTTTAAATCAAAGCCAGGGTATCGTGTTAATATTCAGTTAGATGACTTCTAACCATTTCAAAAATCTTTAAAAAGACTTCAGGCTAATACTTAAATAATCCAAGTTTAGGAACAGTACATATTAAATTACAGAGACTAAGTATTTTAAAGGACAGGTTTCAGAGTAGATTATTGAATCTATTTCCCCATGTTAAGTATCCTCACACCTTCTTGTCAACTGTCTAAAATGGGCCATTTTGATTATCACTACAAAAGTTTTTTTCTCCTGCTGATAATACCTCATCTTAATTAATTAGCCTCTTACAATTGGTATGGCTACTTCCACCTTTTCATGTTCTTTCTATGCATATATATTTCTTACTATATGTTCCATTCTATGCATCTGATGAAGTGGGCTGTAGCCCACAAAAGCTTATGCTCAAATAAATTTGTTAGTCTCTAAGGTGCCTCAAGTACTCATGTTCTTTTATTTTAAAGGAGTCTCTTAAATTATTTTAAGCTAGTATTTTTTTTAAATATTGACAATGCTTCAAATGCAGTTAACTCACACGATTAACTAAAAAAAATTAATCATGATTTTAAAAAATTGCAATTAATCGCAGTTTTAATCACTGTTTAACAATAGAATACCAATAGAAACGTATTAAATATTTTTTGATGTTTTTCTACATTTTCAAATATATTGATTTCAATTACAATACAGAATACAAAGTGTACAGTGCTCACATTTTTTATTACAAATATTTGTACTGAAAAAACGATAACAAAAGATCATATTTTTCAATTCACCTCATACAAGTACTGTAGTGCAATCTCTTTATCATGAAAGTGCAATTTATAAATATAGATTTTTTTTTGTTACATAACTGCGCTCCAAAACAAAACAATGTAAAACTTTAGAGCTCACAAGTCCACTCAGTCCTACTTTTTCTTCGGCCAGTCATTCAGACAAACAAGTTTGTTTACGTTTATGGGAGATAATGCTGCCCGCTTATTTACAACGTACCTGAAAGTGAGAACAGGCATTCGCATGGCAATTTTGTAGCCATTATTGCAAGGTATTTATGTGCCAGATATGCTAAATATTCGTATGCCCCTTCATGCTTCCATGCTGACGCTCGTTAAAAAAAAGTGTGTTAATTAAATTTGTGACTGAACTCCTTGGGGAAGAATTGTATGTCTCCTGCTCATATATTTCATGTTATAGTAGTCTCGGATGATGACCCAGCATATGTTGTTCATTTTAAGAACACCTTCACCACAGATTTGACAAAATGCAAAGAAGGTACCAATGTGAGATTTCTAAAGATAGCTACAGCACTCGACCCCAGGTTTAAGAATTTGAAGTGCCTTCCAAAATCTGAGAGGGACGAGGTGAGGAGAATGCTTTCAGAGGTCTTAAAAGATCAACACTCCGATGCGGAGACTACAGAACCCGAACCACCAAAAAATTAAACCAACCTTCTGCTGGTGGCATCTGACTCAGATGATGAAAATGAACAGGTCAGTCCACACTGCTTTGGATTGTTGAGCAAAACCTGTCATCAGCATGGCTGTGTCCACTCTGGAATGGTGGTTGAAGCATGAAGGGACATATGAATCTTTAGCACATCTGGCACGTAAATATCTTTATTTGCCAGCTACAACAGTGCCATGCAAATGCCTGTTTACTTTCAGATGACATTGTAAACAAGAAGCAGGCAGCATTCTCTCCTGCAAATGTACACAAACTTTTTTGGCTGAACAAGAAATAGGACTGAGTGGACTCGTAGGCTCTAAAGTTTTCCATTGTTTTATTTTTGAATGTAGTTATTTTTTGTACATCATTCTACACTTGTAAGTTCAACTTTCATGATAAAGAGATTTCACTACAGTACTTGTATTAGGTGAACTGAAAAATACTACTTTTGTTTTTTACAGTGCAAATATTTGTTATAAAAATAAAGTGAGCCCTTTATACTTTGTGTTGTAATTGAAATCAATATATTTGAAAATGTAGAAAACCTCCAAAGATATTTAAATAAATGGTATTCTACTATTTTTTAACAGCACAATTAATTGCATGATTAATTTTTTCATCTCTTGACAGCCTTAATTTCAAGCATTACAATTTTTAATAAGTAAAATCATGGATTATCATGTTAAGGAAGTGTATTGCTTTAAGGAATCGTGTAATTCAACCATTACACACAGAATTCTGAAAGAGATTCCTAAAGTGGTACTACATCCTATGAACAAAGTTTTGACCTTCTGTCAAACTAATAGCAAAGGTGGCGGGAAAACTACTCTAGGAGTGCAGAGCATGAAGAGTAAAAATAAACATAAGTCTTCCAAAAAATTCATAGTTCAGTCCAGAAATGTATTACTGACAGAATTCTGATGAAAGCTTCAACCGAGTATTATTTTCTTCAACAAAAATATTTTTTTGGTTTTCACTTACAGATCAAATTGAATAGGTATTTAGTACTATTATTTAACTAAGATAAGATGTACAAAGTCATTAAAAGTGGGGAAAAAAGACCATGCAACAAATGGATACTAATCATAATTGCCACAATGTATAAGTACTTAATGGGGAGAAAATCCCAGGCACTAAAAGGGCTCTTTAATCTAGTAGAGAAAGGCATAACAAGAACTAATGGCTTCAAGTTAAAGCCAAACAAATTCAAATGAGAAATAAAGCACACATTTTTAACAGTAAGGGTGATTAACTACTGGAACAAACTCCCAAGGGAAGTGGTGGAATCTCCATCTATTGAAATCTATCTTCAAATCAAGAGTGGAGGTCTTTTTGGAAGATACGTGTTAGCCAAACACAAGCTGTGGGGCTCAAAACAGGAGCAACGGTGAAATTTACTGGCCTGGTATATAGTAGGTCAGACTAGATTAGATAATGGTCCCTTCTGGCCTTAAAGAAAAATCTACTAAAATCAAATAGCAACAAATTAATTAGTTACTATAGTGTTTTCTTCAAATGCCTTAGTTTGAAAGTAAATTATGAAATGCCAACATAGAACCAGTTTTATTGCCCTTACTACTTCTGGTAGCCAAATTCATAGACTGGCATTAATAATAGTATAATATTATAATAATAATATAAAATTAAGGATTGTCTCACACCCTCAGTAAGATGTGGAATCGGGGCAGAAGAACAGTGAAGAGGCAAAATTTGCAGATGACACAAAATTACTCAAGATAGCTAAGTCCAAAGCTGACTGCAAAAAGTTACAAAGGGATCTCACTAAACTGGATAACTGGGCAACAAAATGGCAGATGAAATTCAATGTTGATAAGTGCAAAGTAATTTACATTGGAGAAAATAATTCCAATTGTACAGACAATATGATGGGATCTAAATTAGCTCTTACCACCCACAAAATACCTTGGAGTCATCGTGGATAGTTCTCTGAAAACTTCTGCTCAACGTGCAGTGGCAGTCAAAAGAGCTAACAAGGTTAGGAACCATTAGGAAAGGGATTGATAATAAAAACAGAAAATATAATGCACTACATAAATCCATAGTACACCCACAGCTTGAATACTTCATGCAGTTTTGGTCACCCCATCTCAAAAAAGATATTTGAATTGGAAAAAGTACAGAGATGGACAATGAAAATGATTAAGAGCATGGAACAGCTTCCATAGAAGGAGAGATTAAAAAGACTGGGACTGGTCATCTTAGAAAAGATGCAGGGACAGAATAGGTCTATAAAATCATGAATGGTATGGAGAAAGTGAATAGCTAAGTGTTATTTACCCCTGCACATAACACAAGTAGTAGTGGCTACCTAATGTACTTAATAGGCAGTAAGAAGACAAAAGAAAGTACTTTACACAATGCACAGTCAACCTGTGAAACTCATTGCCAGGGATGCAGTGAAGGCCAAAAGGTTCAAAAAAGGATTAGGTAAATTGATGGAGGATAGGTCCATCAATGACTATTAGCTAAGAGTGTCAGTGATGCAACCCCATGTTCCCAGTGTCCCTAAACCACCAACTGCCAACTTTTTATAAACACTCTGTAGGGGATTTGACTTTCCCTTACCAGATGTGAGTAGTATGCAGTCCTTTGAAGAGTAACAGTACAGTATGTACTATACATTAGAATTCATTTTCAACTGAGTTAAACTGACATTTTAATGCTATTTTTAAGACATGAGTGCTTTATTGGTCCATTACACACAAGCCATTTAAAACATTTTTCTTTCCTTTTAGCCATCTCCTCCTATGGAAAGGAGTTCAAAGTGGAAGGCGTATAACAGAAAAGCATGTATGTTGTTTCTGCACATTGCAATCTTACTTTTTCACTAAAATAAGTTGTCCAATAAAAGATACTACCTCACCCACACTGTCTCTCTTTTTCACTAAAAACAGAAGGTACTGCTCTGAATATAGATAAGGGATACATTTGGAGTAAGATGTTGTTTTTAAAATAGTCACTTTTCAGACAGCACACTTTAAAATGATCTCCCAACTCAATGTGTCTAAATGTGAAAAATATCTAAGGAGATTAGCATTGTTGGAAGGGAAGAGAATATAAACCAGAAGCAGGTAGTATTTTTTCCTTTGAAATCTATGCTGGCTGCCAGTCAGCATTGCTTCTCATGTGGCTAAACCACTTTCACTAAAGATGGTGTATTAGAACAAGCTAAATAAGTAGCCAAGCAGTGATCTGAACAGTGCATTAGTGAATACACTGTAGAGAACAAACATGGGAGAAGGGATGAGATGGCCCAATAGTTCCCCCCTCCGCCCCCCATCTCTAATTTTTATGATGCAGTGAGACTAAATATTTTGTGCAGTCAGTCTGGGATGAGAGAATTGTTCTAAATCCTAGTTTAAACATTGGTCTAACACTGTTCTATACATTTACAGGCTGGCTTTGTGGGAACATTCCCTCCCCTACACCCTCCAAAGCTTTCAATAATGCTTACCAATATATGTAATAATACTCATGCATACTGTAAAGTTCCAATTCAAAGCCACTCAGAAGATACTGTATCATGATGCGGAGATTATGGTAGAGGACCCAGGTCCCCAAACAAGCCAGATGTTGCCTTTGGGGTTCCTGTTTCAGCAGCATGCTGTGAAGTGCTGCATCTACTTTCTCTGCCTACCAGAAAAAGAGACAGCAAACTGTTCAGTAAAAATAGCACAGCTATAGGAAAGTGAGAACATACTGAGAAACAATATTCCTGGTTTTGCCACAATTAAAACCCTCACAAAATTCTAAATGAAAATATGGTCAATAAATCCATATTGCATATTAACAAAGGAAATCAGTTTTCACAGAACATGACTTCAAAAAGCACATAACTCTGGGTTATGTAATTTACTCACTGTCTGGGGTAGAAGAAAAAAACACATTTTTCTATACTACACTGCCCTATTTACTGACAAAGGATTTAATTTTATTGACCGTTTTAATTACTGAATAATCAAATTTACTAACATTTGGCAAACCAGCATGAGTATTGTAGCCACATACTATGTGCAGCTGTGAGACCAGGAGCAACAGCTTTTTATGGTTACAATATCATAGAGGTAATTGACAATATTTTTGGGAACTTCCACAGCACCAAATTGTAAAGAAATCACTAGAATATGACTCCAGATGAGAACTAGCATGTAAAATAATACAAAAATAAAGAATCTTCTATTGTTTTTATTTTGGGCTAAATGTCTGAAGAGTTTCAATTTTTTTTTTTTTTTTTTTTAAATACTACAATTGAGAGAGCCTCCATAGTCCTAAACAAAAGAACACAACAACAGGAAGAAAAGGAAGAAACACCTCAAGAGCAATGCTGACAAACCCCTCTACTAAACATCCATATGGAACACCGACCCACCACAAAGGCAAAAAAAATCTTCCTATTCCACACTCCTCTACTCTGTCCCTTAACATGCAAAGCCTGGAAAAGTAGTGTTTTTCATTATCTCTTAAAAAATAAATCCATCTCCTACAAGTGAAACACAACCTCTCACCATGGTCAATGACCCTCCAATTTGGAAAGAGTTTCATAGATGAGTTGAGTATGTGTTCTTTAATGTTGGATGCCAGGGAGGTAAATGTAAGTTCTATGTATTTTATAAATTTTACACTTAAAAAAAATCAGGTTTGTTACACAAATTTACAATTAATATTTTATACATTCATTTTGTACAGATGCAATTTCATCTGCCTGCTGGCCTCCTGGCTGGTACATTACCTCATCCTGCAGAGTGGCAAATTCCTCAAGAATATGACCCAGTTTATCTCTCTGGCGAGCCCTATTGTGTCCATGGATTTGAATCAGACTACAGAATGGCTGAAATACAAGAACTACTGATGAATTTTAAACCTAAAGTTATCCCACATAGTATATTTTTATTTACAGATTGGGCCCCAGTAAGTATGCACCCAAGCCGGATGTGTGAAAGGACTCATGCCTAAATACATTGTCTTAGATTTTCACATTGTGCTGAATTTTTCAATACATGAAGCTCTTCAAACACAGATACTAAACATTCATCTCCAAACTGGATAGAAGGATAAATATTTACACTTTTTGAAAAACAATATGCGTTTGCTGGGTTACATGAAATTACTTTCCATTACTAGAGATCTATACCCATTTTATAAATTACTACAAAACCTGTCCCCCATACGATGGTCCTGGGATTGCAAAGTTTGTTTTCAAAAGGTTAAGAATTTAGGAATCCCTCATGTTTAAAAATTCTGGCCTAAAGTTAGGTATCTCAATCTCATTTTCAAAGGTGCTGAATTCCTTTGACAGTGCCTAAATATGTATTAAAGGTCTTCGTAAGACAATTGACACTTACCCGAACACAATGGGTCACAAAGGAATCAATGTAGTCCTTAGCCTGATGGTTGTTATATAGACAACATCTGTAAGGAAATATCCAGAGTGATATCAAATGAAACTACAATTGCTCTAAATACTGACTGTTACCTAATTAAGTGGGGAGATTCTGACTTTAGCCATGTTAGAAAAAAAGAGGGCAGCCAGTACTACCTAGGTCATAAGAACCTAATAATGACCATCATATTGGTCAGACCAATGGTCCATCTAGTCCAGTATCTTGTCTTCTGACAGTGGCTGGTGCCAGATGCTAGAGGGAATGAACAAAACAGGGCAATTTATTGAGTGATCCACATCCCCTGAAATCCTGTCCCCAGCTTCTAGCAGTCAGAGGTTTCTAGCCTGTCAGTGGTTTTCCAGCTACAGTAATTCCTCGCTTAACATTGTAGTTATGTTCCTAAAAAATGCAACTTTAAGCTAAACGATGTTAAGCGAATCCAATTTCCCCATAAGAATTAACGTAAATGGGGAGGGGTTAGATTTCAAGAAATTTTTTTCACCAGACAAAAAAAATATATTATATATATACACACACACACACACAGTATTAGTTTTAAACTAACAATTTAATACTGTACACAGCAATGATGATTGTGAAGCTTGGTTGTGGTGGTGAAGTTAGAGAGTGGAAGAGGTTGGGATATTTCCTAGGGAATGCATTACTGCTAAATGATGAACTAGCATTCGGCTGAGCCCTCAAGGGTTAACACATTGTTGTTAATGTAGCCTCACATTCTACAAGGCAGCACAAATGGAGAGAGGGGAGACAGCATGGCAGACAGAGACAGACACACACCGTGTGTGTGGGAGAGAGATGCGCATTGCCCCTTTAAGTATGCTTGCCCTCTCCCCCCCCCCCCCAGTACATTGCCTTTAAAAATATCAGGAAGTTGAGACAGCAGCTGCAGCCAGCAAGCTCTCTCCCTCCTGAGCCCTGTCCTGTCTCCACCCTGCTCTATATGGAGAAGGGATAAGGGGCTGGGGGGCGGGCAGGAATGGGGGCGGGGGGAGGACACCCTGACATTAGCCCCCTTCTTCCTCCCTCCCCTGCACAACAAGCAGGAGGCTCCCAGAAGCAGCTCCAAGGCAGAGGGCAGGAGCAGCACATGACTGTGGGGGGAGGGACAGCAGAAGGGAACTTAGGGGAGTGGGGAGCTGATAGGGGGGCTGCCAGTCCATCCTGGTTCCAAGCCCCCACCAGCTAGCTGCTCCTGCTGGGGAAATGGCCTAGGAGCAGGGGGGCTTGTCCCTGCCCAGCACTCCTGCCGGGGAGCAGGGTCGGAGCATGGGAGCTTCCCCCACTTCCCAGCAGGAGCGCCGGGCAGGCACAGCATGGCAAGCCCCCACTCCCTGACCCCACTCCCCAGCAGGAATGCTGGGCGGGTGGAACACTATCATGTTTCTGGGGGCCCCCCATTTGGCTGGGGCCTCTGAGCACTGGCCCCGTTGGCGAAGTGGCTAATGTGCCACTGTAACCACCACTGACATTTTTAAGTGACTTCTTCAAACACAAACATTAAGAGTCTCTACTTATAGAAAAACATATAATCAGTTGTAACTAACTGAACTGGGGTTTTGATTCTTGTTTTTAAACAGAAAGGCATGTGAAATATTTTGTACTGATGCTTAAATAGACAGAATCCAGGCTGCTCTACTTACTTAGGAGAAAGTACTGGAGGACTGACAAAAGATCTTAATGCATCTTTCACCATATCTTGTATGAGATGCGTGCCAAACACCTTCTTGTTATCCACAAGGAATGTAGTCTGGAAGGAAAAGATTTTTTTGAAGTTAATCATCTATTTTTAGAAATATACTTTTTTTTAAAATAGTTGATTTATAAAAGTAACTACAGTAGTTAAATTATTTCAGAAATCTTATGAGAAATACACTGTTAAACGGTTTGGTAGGCGAGAGACCCAAAAGAGTGGAGCATGTAGGGAGTCCTCATCCCTGGGGCAACAGGGGCAGTGAGCACTGCTCACCTCACTCTGAGCTTACAATCATGGAGGCCCAGCATGCAAACTGATTATACAGCTGTGCTAATAACAGAGTTGTCCTCTGTTCTGAAAGTTTGGGGAGAGGGGAGGATCCTTTGGGGAGTGGCAGAGAAGAGGCTAAGCAGTGCCCCAGAAGGCAGGAGAAAATGCAGACAATAGGGGAGGTGTGGAAAAGGAACTTGCCTTGTGATGACTTCTATTAGCTGTATTTTCTTTTGCCTCTGATGCCACTGCCTGATTCCCATTTTACTTTCTCCTCCATGACCACAGCATCCCCTTCCCGCAGAACTCTTAAAGTGCACATGAAGCAGGGTCTGCTGGTAGGCACCTTAGGAGCTCCACAACTGAGGAACTTGCCTCTTAGAAAGGCAGAATCTCAGCTGACGTAAAGTGCAAGTGCAGTTATAACTTGAATGGAGCTATGACACTATGCAACAACCCAGGTCTATAAGAGGAAGGTGTCTGCTTCAATGCAGTTTAGGAGTTTTGCAAGTTACAGGCGCCTCTTGCAAGCCTCCCCAGCTGCTCACATTTGCTTTGGTCTGTAATAGCTGTCTTGCCTCCTTTCAGCCACGCCCCTAACCGGGGGTCATTGTTGCATATGTTCGCTGATGTGTCACACAGTAAATGGGGCCCTGCTAACAATGCTCCTTACCTACCCAGAGATTAGGCAAGGAATAATGTTTCATTTGGGTGTACATTAGTGCCACTGTGAGGTGAACCTTCCTTCTCTTTTCCCTCGCCCAGCTTGACATTTAGAGCTAGCTGAAATTCTCAAACTGTTTTTCCAACAAAAACATGGCTTTTTGACCAAAATGAAAAATTTTAATTTTGGTCAAAATCTTCGTTTTCTGATGAAAAACCAAAAACTGAAAAACATTTCTGGTAATTTTTGTGTCTTTAGTTAAAAAATAATAATCATTTTTTGTTTTCTTGAGAACAGATTATTTTAAGTCTAATAAGTTTTGTTTTTTTTCCAGTTAGAGTTTTGTAGGTTTTTGGTTTTTTATTTAAAAACCAAAATATTCCGTGGAAAATTTAAAAAACAGCATTTCACAATTTCCAACAAAAACAAAAACAAGATTTTTTTTCCATGAGCTCCAGGATCAAAGATAATCAAGTTCTGACATCTGGATATAGGTTGACCAGACAGCAAGTATGAAAAGTGTGGAACCAAGTGTGGGTAATAGGTGTCCATATACGAAAAAGCCCCGAATATCAGGACTGTCCCTATAAAATCGGGACATCTGGTCACCCTATCTGGATACCCCTTTTCAAAGCAAAGCCTGCTGTAAGAAGGTATTTTCCTCTGAGTCAATAAAGCTTACAATATTATTTCAGGGAACACAGAGGAGTGAAAAGGCTACAAATATTCAGTTCTTTCCCAACCTTCAGCTGCTGATGTAGCAGTAGGAATATGCTGTGGATGAAATTCAGCCATGGGGTGGAAGATGAGCACGAGGCTCTCTACACTAATTAAATCCCACATTGAGACTGCACAGGGAAGATGCAGGTGGAGATGCTTTACAAGAGTGTCTGCACTCTCCTGGCTTACTGCAAGGGAAGTGGATTTAACTCTGTGTTTATACCATCTTCACAACACATTTGCTCAAGTTAATCAACAATAAATAAAAACAAATACTGTATTTAGACTGTCAGCTATTCAAAATAAAAAACATTTGATACAAAAAATCTGAAGAGTTCAATTTTTGTTTTACATCTTTCATACTAATGACTGTGTTGATATCAACTATATAATTTGAACATTTAAAAACAACAATACTGTAAGTGATTATTTTATTCTAGTGCGGTTATAAAAATGTAATAGACATTTCATTATAAATTAGGACTTGCCTGTAAGAGAGATCTTGAAAGAACACAAGGCGATTGCTCGCTAAATTCACAGAAAAAATCCTAATTTACATTTAGGATGGAAAGAAAAGCAAGGTTAATATACCAGTTTGAAATGTATGAAAGAGAGTTAAATCTTTAATATGAAATAAAAGTGTGAATAAGCTTAACAAACAATACATTTTGCAGTTGATATATGATTTTGTCTCAAAATACAAAAGTTGTTGAAATCCTAAATCTTATTGAATAAAACTAGAAGATTATTAAAATTCCTTCCAGCTACTAACAGTATGATAAAATTATAAAAAAAGAGGCAGTATCAAACTGTTACGGTCATCTCCAACTTGAGTTGTGTAAATGACAGGATAGGACTAACTATTCAACTAATATTAACTGTTTTATGAAAATGATGAGTTTATTAGCATTACAGACAGCATGTCTAATACAAGAGTTGTTATAATGTTAAAAAGATCTTTGTTCTCTTTCTTGGAACTCTGCCCGGTGCAACCATACCTCTTTTGTAATTCAATGAAATGTTAGGTTTGAATGTTTGGTCTACATTTTTATTTTCTATCTTAATTTTTATAGGCCCTAATTTGGGAAAGCCTCTGTTAAGCAGGAAAGAACTTATGCTTAAAGTTAAACAGGTTTTTGCAAGTCTCTGAATAGGGATGGAGTTAACCATGGAGTTAAGTGTTTCTTTTAAATCTATGCCATAACTCGGGGTGGAATATTAGTTATCAGAATTCTAAAAATTGTATTAACTCACTCACTGCTAGCAAGAAATAAAAAAGCAGAAGAAAAATCAATATCCTCTTCAATACTGTAAGGCAGGGGTGTGCAAACTATGGCCAGTGGGCCACATCCAGCCCCCCAGAACTTTTAATCCGGCCTCAAGTGGCTTGCCCCGCTCCGTGCATGCTGTGGCTCTGCACAGCTCCTGGGAAGCAGCTGGCATGTGCCGCCATCCCCCTCCCCACCTCCCGCTCCTATGCATAGGGGAAAACAGGGGGTGCCGCATGCTGCTCCTGCACCAAGCCCGCCCCCCACAGCTCCCATTGGCCATGGTTCCCGGCAAATGGGAGCTGTGGGGGCAGTGCCTGTGGACAGGACAGTGCGCAGCGCCGCCTGGCCGCACCTCCGCATAGGAGCTGGGCGGGGGGGACGCACATGCCGCTGCTTCTGGGAGATGCTTGAGGTAAGCACCACCCAGAGCCTGCACCCTTGTGCCCCCCCAACCTCCTGCTCCAGCCCTGATCTCCCTCCCGCCCTCCGAACCCCTCGATCCCAGTCTGGAGCCCCCTCTTGTACCCCAAACCCCTCATCTATGGCCCCACACCAGAGCTTGCATCCCCAGACGGAGAGCTCACCCCCCACCCTGATTCCCCCTCCCACCCTCCAAACCCCTCGGTCCCAGCCTGGAACATCCTCCTGCATCCCAAACCCCTCACCTCCCCGCACCAGCCCAGAGCCCCCTCCCACACCCTGAACTAATTTCTGGCTCCATCCCAGAGCCTGCCCCCCCAGCCGGGGCCCTCACCTCCTCCCACAGCCCATCCCCAATTTTGTGAGCATTCTTGGCCCGCCATACAATTTCCATACCCAGATGTGGCTCTCAGGCCAAAGAGTTTCCCCATCCCTGCTGTAAGGACTATATTGTGTTCTGCTGCATAGATGCAGCTTTCTTTCCAATTAAAACAGGAAGACAACTTAGTTAGCCCCACTCTGCTCCATCACTATCTGTAATTATGATTTTAGCAAGATATGGAAAGCAAAGGAATAGGAGAGGGAAAAAAAGATATTTGCTAAAAGTACTCTAAGAAATGTAATTTCAAACTTCTAAGAAGGTATTACGAAGCAGGGAAAAACTGAAGTTTGAAACATACAACCTGTTCTTTGAACAATAACAAACATATATATGAAATCATTCCTTTTTTGAAAGAGCTAGATAATAAACTCTTATCTCTATTTACATAAAGATAATAAGCAGTATTCACACTCACCAGTATACAGTGCAAATTAGTTAAGTTGACCACTTCACATACAGTTTTTATTCTGTCTATAAGTTTCGAAAAATAGTTGACCATTTCTTCCCTTTTAATTATTTTTGCATATCGAGGAAAAGTTGGAGGGAGCAACCTCTGGTTAACAAGGGGCTCAAAACCCATCATAATAGGATGATCTTTAAAAAAAAAAAAAAAAAAAAGACAGAAGAAGAAAGATTTTATGTGATTTGGGTTTTCTGAACTTTTTTTAAACTTCCATGTATAAAACCAAACCATTCTTCATTTATCCAAATTAAGTATCTTCAAAGGCATGCTGGTTATGAAAGGAAGCTATTCCAAAAATTAAATTTACATTTTTCTCTTGTAAATTAAACTGAATTACATTTGGATTACTAGCTATACTAATTACTCAATTATTACAACTATCATAAGATTCATTATTTAAAAATGCACACTAGTTAAAAGTTCTTACTTTTCTACAAGCTAGTTGCATAGTCTGAACATCGTCCCATATCTTAGGGCAGGTCTACACTAGAAGCGCTACCTTGGCGCAGCTGCACATAGTGCCAGTGTGGAGTGCGCTTAGGTCGCTGTAACTTGCGTCGCTCAGGAGGGTGTCTTTTTCACACCACTGAGTGACGTAAGTTAGATCAACCTAAGTGGTAGTGTAGACCTGCCTTTAGTGCACTTAATAAAATGATCTCATCCTCAGGGTCCTGATTAGTCTGCCCACTCCTGGATCTGCTAACCCCGTCATAGGAAATAGAAAAATTTCAGCTATATCCCTTTACACATGGGAGGGGTGTCCTCACATGGGTAGGGGAACACAACAGGGCCTTTATGTAACCCAAATGATTCACGTTCTTCGTTTAATCATCTACTTTGTACTATGTCAAGCTAAGTAATGGCGTTTGGCAGAAATGCAAATCTGCTCCTCGTATTACTAAATAGCAAATGTTTGCAAGTCTCTATAATGCTGGAGTCATATGATAGACTCCTTCAAATCTCATGGTTTGTTAAAAAAAAAGTGATCAAGCCTCCCATTATCTAAATATTTAATTAACATTTCTCTAATGAGGCAAAAACAAGTTTTCAAAACCTTTCCTCTTTTCAGAAAGCTGACTAAGATGTCTGTCAGAATTCAACAGAGAACTGGAAAAGTAATATTACTTTATGGCTAAGGGAGGTGGTTGTTTTTTAAAGTTGAATTAAAATTACAGTATACATCTGCATAGACAACTGAGTAAAGGAGCAAAACAAAGTACATAAAATATATAGTTATTGCATATTTTGGGAAGCAGGTCTGCTGTAAATGGTCAAGATATCAATTCTAGGTGTTTCAGCTTACCAACATGAATGTAAAAAAAGAATCAATTGCTTAGAATAAATTAAGAGAATAATCTTATAACATGCAGGAAGGAACAAAAACGCACTATTTTTTAATCAACTGAGTTGGTGAAATACATGGATCAGAGATTTTGGTCTCAGTTACTGGATATCATAATGAAGTATGAGTAAACTGTGTTCAATGGTTGGCTCAGATTTAACCAGGATTAGTAGTGCCTGACATTCATTACCCTCTGTGGACTGGTTGGTGGCTTACATAATGAGTTATTGGTCTCAGTCCACTTCTTTTGGACATAATATACATCACACAAAAACAATCAACCACCACCCAACTAGCACCCTTTTCCATTAGGCTCAGCAGTGAGGCTTAGTATTAAATGGAATCCATGCTACCATCTCACTTTTGCAAATGGTCCCCCCCGCCCATGACAAAGCTGTGTGGCAGTATGAGGAATCCTATACTTCCATGTCCATAGTGTACTAATTGCTAGTCAGTTCATGAACTAAATTGACTTATACAAATGAAAGTTTAAAAAAAAAAAAAAAAAATCAAGGAATTAAGTTTTTAGAAGAGCAGAGCAGTGAGTGTAGATATTTAAAGACTTTATATCATTGTATTATTTTCTACTCTATTCCCATAGGTGGTTCTTCAGCTTTACAAGGATTACAAATAAGTTCCTTCTACAGTTTTCCTAATATCTCCTAAGGTAAAGTCTAACTGCAGGTCTACACTACGGCTGGGATCGACGTTCTGAGATTGATCCACTGGCGGTCGATTTAGCGGCAAGCACTTCCGGGATCAATTAGACGCGATAAATTGATCCCAGAACATCGACTGCCTGCCACCGGACCCTCCGGTAAGTGTAGACATACCCTTATTGTCACACAAGCAGAAACATCATTTAAAAATATATCCATTAAGAATTGCGTCAGAAAAAATAATTTATCGAACAGTGGATATTTAAAACCTTACTCATGGCAATCCTTATTTTCTACACATTAAAAATGTAAAATATTTTTTCCTGCAATTTTATGAACACCCTATATGGATTCCAGCATTTCTCCCCAACCCAACATTAAATCAAGAAAGGTCTTCTTACTTAGTACCGGTGCTATTGTACTTATTAGAATATTTGTCTCTGCTAAGGAATAAATAGCCATACAATGTGGCTACTTAAGCACCCTGAATTATAACAAATTAGAAGGGATCAACATAATGACATTTTGTTTAGTGACAGTTTAAACTAGATGGGTCCCAAGCAGGAAAGGACTATGGATGGGGAAAAGACTCTGAAACTGCTTGAGTGTGGCCCTAGAGAAGGCCCAGCTTATCACAAGGACACTATGTTCCAGGCAGGAGAGAACTACTAACCCTGATGCTTACCTCCTTTTGTAGTATCATTCTGAGCCTGGATACCATGATGCAATGAGTTGTGGATGGCAGAAAGCAGGTCAGCTGCTTGAGTCATTAGCTTCTGAGCTTCTGCAACTGCACTTGTCTGGAAAATATAACAAAACATTTTCACATGCCTCATGACCTAAGTCTGTACAAAAGCAAATTCTGTAACCTTCCCAAGAATTGGAACCCAGATATATGGGATTTTTTTTTTTTTTTAAATAGAACACAGTACATTTTTGATCCAATAGGTTTTAATGCATCTGTCCAATGTATCGCTTGTACAACCTCTAGATAACCCTTAATCAGTTAGACTTCAGAGATAAGCTAGTATGTGTCAGAAGCAAATTCTCTACCTTCTGAGTTTTGTCAGTTTATAAGGGAAGCACTCTTGCAACAGAGATAGTTTCTCTTGGTGGAAATATATCCCTCTCATTAGAAAATAAGGAGTCCTTAAATGTTCTATGTTAATGAATGCTTAAGTACCATAAAATTGCTTCAAAATGTTAGAAAATCCTGATGCCGAATTGCTGATTAGACAGTAATGATTTATAATCTACTGAAATACACAATGTTATCACATTTTAGATCTGCACCTATTTTATTAGTATTGAGCATGTGTTTAAACTGCTTACTGGGAACATAAATGTTCAGTTTTAAAAATCTAGGTTAACTGTCCTTGATTCAAGATAAGTATTACAGGTAAAATTTAAATATGCTGTTTTAGAAGAGATTTATAAAAACTCAACAGACAGAAAAATAATCTGATAAAAACTTAACCAGACAAGAAACTGATATAAATAAAAAACAGTGCAAGATAAATATCCACTTTCTGTAGCTTTGCCTTAACAACAACGAGGAGTCCGGTGACACCTTAAAAGACTAACAGATTTATTTGGGCATAAGCTTTCGTGGGCTAAAACCCACTGTAATTTTCACTCCATGCATCTGAAGAAGTGAGTTTTTCCCCCCCACAAAAGCTTATGCCCTTAGTCTTTAAGGTGCCACCGGACACCTCGTTGGTTTTGTGGATACAGACTAACACGGCTACCCCTCTAATACTTGGCACAATGCCTTAACACAGAGCTGCTACAGGCTGCAAAGCAGATCCCAACTGCAATCAATCAATCTTGACCATGAACTAAATGGAGAATTTAAAGTGAGAAATATTTGACCACACGTAAATGAATGACCCAGTTTGTGAGCAGCCACTCATAACAGTTCTGAAGATCAGGATTTGGTTGTGGAACACAAACACATCTATCTATTGCAGCCCTGACATAAGAGCTAACGCTATTATTTATACTGCCGCTAATTAAATTCAGAGTGCAATTTCCTCCATAAGTGCTCTATCCTCCTCTGCATCTAAAATACTTGCACCTGATTTTCACTGAGTTTAAGGCCCTTTTATGCTGTTCAGGGTGTAGCTGCTGCAGGTAAGTACTTAAGCAGGGAACTTCAGGAAAAGCCTGTAAGAGCTAGTTACCTCCCTCCACTGTACAAAGTAACAAAAACAGACAAATCTGAGGGAAATAAAAACAACTCTTAGTCTCATCCAGCCTACCCCAATACCATCTCTCAGCCCTAAAAAGGGTCATTTTCCATCCCACCCCATGGAAATTTCATGCTCATGAGCTGGTAGACTGGTGTACAGCCCTGACCCCTTCCTCTCCCAACAACCAGTGAAGCCTGGATAGAAATTCAGAACCTCAAAAAGGGAAAATTCATCATGATTTCCCACACAAAAATTATTGCTAGTCACCTGTTAAGGACAGTCCTCCTGGAAACCCTATCTTTCAGGTTCCATTTGCTTAAAGAGAATTTTCCAGGTTCATCAATAGGATGGGTTGGTTTGTTTTGTTATTACCTGATCAACAACATATTTCTGTGCAAGACCCTATAACTTCCTAAGAACTAAGTGAGGAACATATTGGTGCTGGTGGAAAGCCAGCTGCTACTCTTCAGAGTTCACTCATGCCGCCAAGTTGATGATGCAGGGAGGTGAGCTACTGGAGTAAGAGATTCTCTAGGACAATTTTTTGCCCTCCAAAATGAAAACAAACAAATAAAACCCCAAACATTTCACAGGATCACAGAGTAAGTGCAGAAATATTGAGTATTTGTACCTCTTTTTTGGTGAAGGCGATAAGAACTGTTAGTAGTACACGGGTAAACTTCACTCTGCTGAATACTGCTAAGCACTGCTGATGCTACAACAAAATAAAAAGTACCAAAAATGAGAAAAAAGTACCAAAAAACAGTGCCAACCCTTCAAAAAAAAAAAAAAAAAAATTTAGCATTTATTTAATTAAAAACAAGATTTTATAAACTGCTCTTATCGACATACTTTCTACTCTCAAAATAGATAGTATCTGCTTTCCAACTCTATTTGCAACTTTTTTGGCCTACTTATTTTCAGAGTAATTTCTGTTTCTGAAGTAGTGAACTGATGACATTATGGCACCAATAGTCTCCAACATCCTTCCAACAGAAGAGAAAAACACAAACACACATTGTGAGAGACCAGGAAGTTTGGTTGGACAGCTACTTCTTAAGTTGGTACCATTGATTCAAACTTAACGTTTTAAGTGCTACCACAAAAGTAATAACCATGCAGCTATTACAGCGAAGTGAATTCTTCCTTATTATCTTGACGATCTATGTTAAAACATGTTTTCCTATTTTAGGACAAATTCTAGAAATTAGTTATTGAAAACATTCATCTAAGTAATACGAACTATTTCATACAGTCCACCAAAAAATTGTAAAAAGTTCATTACTTCAAGTTCAACTTCTGGATCTCTCTCTTCTCCTTGTCGACTTCGAGTGCTCTAAAATTGAAGGAGTTAGAAACACAACGTATTAATAAAATTGCAAAAGTGATGCCATTGTTTAGAAAATAACTTTGATATAGAGGTAAAAACATTAAATTTGTTTGGATATTTCTGATATCAGGTAAGATTAACATCAATTCTAATCTGAGGTTAGAAGGCATCTCAAGTTGACTTGTAACTATCTTTATAGGTATTTATATGACCCATATTGCCATATGATCTGCGCAATCCACAATCATTAATAGAGCCTATCCTGACATCCCTCCCTTCCATGAGTAGAGAAACAGTATCCCCCCATTCACAGCTAGCAAACTGAGGCACAGGATAGACTGAGTGACTTTCTACAGTCACACAGTAATTTGTAGTTGAAACAGGAATTAAATCCAGGTTACCAAGTCTCAGTCCAGTCTAGTAGACCAGACCTCTTTCACCAGACTATCCTTTCTATTCCTACTTGAAAACCTACAAACCTTGTCTGTACTAGCTAACAACATTCTGAATCCTGCTGTAGACAGTCTGATAGTGTCTTAAGCAAAAACGGGCATACAAAAAAAAATTCAATTCTCCTCCAGAGGACTATTACTGGGGGGGTGGGGAACTAATGTTTCTTAAATATTAGTAATATGTTTACATAATATGGTTTCCTTTTAGACAAGTTATTTGAAGTCTATTTAACATATAACAGAAAAAAGTAGGAAGCTAAAGAAAAACTACCTTTACTCTTCGTTGCATGTCATCTTCTACATCTTTTAGCATGCCTGGAAAAGTCACATTTTTAAAAAAACATCTATTATTCTGATTAAACTCAGATGCACACATGCAACATAGAGGATGAGGAGAGTCGTGAGCTTAATTCAAAATCTGAAATATTTAAAGCACCTATTGGCCAAAGGTCATCACCAAAGAAGCTCTACTGGTGACATCAAGGGCTAGCTACCTGCGAGAAGTCTAACTCCTACCCTCAGCTGTTAAGGGGATGATGCTAGAATGCTTATTAAAGTGCTGTTCCTGAACCCATAGCTCCATCTTTTATATCAGTCTCTGACTAATAAATGTTTGACAAATCTGAACCCACACATTCTCTGTCTCCAGCTGTTCCAAAGAAGAAACTCTCTCTACCTTTCCTCTCAGTGTCTAATTTTTTGGACCACACAGAGGACAATTTGCCAAAAGCAAATGCAATTTCAGAAATCACTGTTGTCAAATTGCAAAATTTAACACATCGCTACTGTGTCTAAGAATATGTATTTTTTTAGGAACTGGACCAACAGTTAGGTAACATATACATCAGAGGCATTCAAAGGCTGCAAATATTTACAGAAAAACAAATTCGTGAACTCCAGAGATCTACAAGTGTACAAAAAATCCTTATGTAAATGAAGGATTTAAGATGTTCAGAGCTGCAGGTTTCAAACTCCAAAAGTCTCCCCTTAACTACGGTACAACAGATGTGCACGGAAGTTAGGAGGGAGCAGATGCACAATTGAGATTGGGTGATATTAACTGTGTATTTCCACAATGTCTGTCTGTTAGAAGTTAACTAAATAATTTTGCACGTTTGGAAAAGACTAATGTTCTCTTAAGAGTTTTAATTTCCACTTAAGTTATTGTCAAAACAAGAGTTTGACTTCTCAACCTTACCACTGCATTAAAGCTAGTTCCGTGCATGAAAATTATTTATTTGTTGTGATTAAGAATGTTTCTTTACAAATGGAGCTTTGCAACATAACATGAAGCTATTTGGCTTGACAAAGATTAAATCTGGAACTCAGCCAATCTTAAATTCTAGGCATCTCAGAGTTTTCAGATTGATCCGAAACGAAGAAGTTTTCCTAATGCCTTAAATTTTCTCAATTTCTCTATATCAACGGTTCTCAAACTATTGGTTGGGACCACAAAGTGGGACGCGACCCCATTTTAATGGGGTCGCCAGGGCCAGCATTAGTTTTGCTGGGACCCATGGCTCCACCTCCACCCAGGGTGGCGGGGCTTTGGCTCTGGTCTCCTCTCCCCCCACCTGGGGCAGCGAAGCTTGGCTCCATCCCTCTCCCTCTCCTCCCCTCCACCCATCATATAGTAACTTTGTTGTCAGAAGGTGGTTGCAGTGCAATGAGGTTTGAGAACCCTGTTCTACATGTAGGCCAACTGAAAGAACAGCAATAATAATGCACATACATGCAAAATTCTGACATGAAATGCCCACAGCTTTAAAACTACCTCGCCATTTTCCATTCAAAATTTATTTACGTTAATCACAATCAGATTTTACAAACAAGCCAAATTAGAAGATTCCAGTTCAAGTATTTTTTAAATTTTAATTATGCATATTGAAAATTTCTGACCAGAATATATGGGAAGAAAATAATGTACATAATAATGGAAATGGCTCATATTTTATTCACATTTTAAAATGGATCTCTGAACTGAAAGCACGAAAATGTCAGGACTTTTCTTTTTCCCCAAAGTTCTGAATTTTACCTGTAACTCGAAGATCTGTCACACTATTAGCCATTTTAAATCCATAGGTCATGGACTGAAAATCTTCCTAAATGTGAAATGGAACAATTAGGTGCTTTCACCAAAAACAGCAATAATAATTACACTTAGCAGCAATAACTACATACAGTAACATACAGCAGCAATAACTAACAAACACTTTACACTTTTTTCTAAATTTCTGCACCCAATGCAAAATTGCAGGTATAGTCTTACACAGCAACCAATCGGAACTTCAGGAGGCTGGTTTAATATTTGTGTTACAGATTCCTACAAGCTAGTTAAGTTTTTAATATATATTATATTAATAATATTCTTCTATAGTACTTTCCATCCATAAATCTCAAAGCACTTTAAAAAGAAGTACTAAAGCCATTAACAGATTGGAAAATAATCACAGAGCAGAGAAGAGGACAAGATCTCCTGACTCCTAGTACAATACTGGGGAAGGGGAGGGGGAAGAGGAAGGGTGCGGAGTGTAGCACATTGAATTTTCTGGCCAGGATAAAGAGGCAAAGTTAAACAAAAAAAATCCTAATGATCAAATACACCTAGTTTCAATAGCAGGCAATAAGACCTATCTCCATCCTCGCATTAATAATTTTCTACTGACCTATGCCATCTTTTCTGTTCATATATAGGCTGTTTATAAATAAAAGCATTCTTATTTGCTCACTCATGTATTCTACAAAATAGAAAGCAAATAATGAATTCAAGAAAAAAAGTTTAAGAGAAATTAGGTGACCAGTGATATTTTGTTCAAGAAAACTAACCTCTCTCCCAGACCATTCTACAACAATGTAGTCAAACTTCACTCTTCAAGCCATTTTTTTATTTCTGTAAAGCACCATGTATCAGTATGGTGCTATACATATTGTAATCACAGGTCATACTGAAACATACCTCTTCAAAAACTGCAGCTTTATTTACTTTTTCTCTGGCAATATCACAGATTTTTAGGATCCCCAGAGCAAAAGCCTTCATGGCAGGATCTTCTATGAAGTCTGGATTATGTATATATAGGCAAGTAAACACTGTTTGTGCCAAGGAATGACCTTCCAACCATGTTATCTAGAAAGAAAATAAAAGTACATACTTTATTTCTGAGTCTGCATTTTTTTAATATTCCCATTCCTTTTCTATTTTATCCTGTCTAAATCAGTCCTCAAAGAGACTTCATAACGTGCCAACCTTCCATCCAGCAAAAAGGACCAAATGAGGATATCTGACACCCATCAACATCTCTTCATTTGTCGGCTAGGGAGGTAGAGGTGGGGGACCAAAGAAAGGAAAGGGGACACAAACTAGAGTATTATGCACCACCTTACTTGAACAAGTAACAAGCTACCTCTACAAAGCTCCTAGTCCAAGGAGTATGGAAGTAAGCTTGTCTCTGGACATGAATTACATACTATACATGTATTCCTCTAATGTTCCATTACACAAGTAGTCACAATTGTAGTTTGCTGCTAAAATATATTAGTAATCTACAATTTCAAGTCTAAACATAGCTTCCTTTCCATGACCTCCTGGTATAACATGAAACTCATGTAAATGAGAACAGAGAGAAAGCTTCAATAATCTAGACACATCCTTCAATATCTTCACAGAATATTAAATACAGTAGAGTTTTGGTTTAAAACTTGTCCAATGTACCTTTAAAAATTATTTTGTGGCATTTAGCACATACATGTTTACACATTCAATTAAAATAAATTTGCACATCTCCTTTACCATCTATCTTTATAACCTCTTATGCATATAAAAATCTGTATTGTAGAGAAGTCACAGTGAAAATATATAGAATTTGATCAGATTTCTAATTTAAATAAGATTCTATAATCTCTCTCTAGTACATTGTAGTCAAAATCCCAGCTTTTTTTTTTTTTTTTTTAAACTAATGGGTCTTTTAGAGCACAAGGTTTCTTGAGACCCTGATAACTGAACTCCAACTACTAACTGTATCAGCACCAGTTGTATCACTCCAACTACTAATTGTTACAGGAAATTTAAACATACAGTATGTAAATATGGGTCTGCTCAATGGATCAATATACCTAAAATCCTTCCTTACCAAGGAAACCTACATTTTTTTCATAATCACTTAAACTCCAGTTTTGAAAATATTAAAACAGCATTAAAAGGAGCAAATTCTTACCAAGCAGCAAAAACAAGTATCCATTATCCCTATCAGCTGAGGTAAAGATAGATCTTTAATTTTAATGATGCCATCCTTAAAGAAGAAGAAAAAAAAAAACGTGAAAGTGATAGATTATACAAACAACAGATGTCATTCTTTGCACAGCAGAAAGGGAATTTTAAAGAATACAATATTAATTTAATTTTAAAAGTTCATCGACTACGATATTTGTATTTGGTTGGTTTTGCTAATCAGCTTCATATCTAGGGCCTACCAAATTCACAGCCATGAAAAACAGGTCACGGAACGTGAAATCTGGTCTTTTGTGTACTCTTTCATACTATAGGATAAAAGTATATACACATGAACACTGCGTTTCTCAAACTGGGGCTCCCAATCCAAAAGGGGGTCTCAAGCCTATTGTAAAGGGGCCGAAGTATTGCCACCCTTACTTCTGTGCTGCCTTCAGAGCTGGGTGGCCAGAGAGAGGCAGCTGCTGGCCAGGCACCCAGGTCTGAATGCAGTGCCGCTGCCAGCAGCAGCACAGAAGTAAGTGTTGCATAGTATGCTATTGCCACCCTTACTTCTGCGCTACTGCTGCTGTTGGCTCTGCCTTCAGAGCTGGGTGGCCAGAGAACAGTGGCTGCTGGCTGGGAATCCAGCTCTGAAGGCTGCGCTGCTCCTGGTGGTGATGTTGCCTTCAGAGCTCGGCACCCATCCAGCAGCTGCTGTCCTTCAGCTACCCAGTTCTGAGGGCAATTCAGAAGTAACAGTGGCAATACCATGACCTCCCCCCCCCCCCCCCCCACACACACAATAGTTTTGCAATCCCCTTTTGGGTCAGGACCCCCAATTTCAGAAATGCTGACTTAAGGGTTTTACATTTGTATTTTGCCATTTTTCAATAAATATTCATGCTTTGTTACAACTCTGTGAAATTTGAGATTTAAACATCTGAAATAATGAAATTCAAGATTTTTAAAATACTATGACCATGAAATTTACAAAAATGGACTGTGAATTTGGTAGGGCCCTATTCATGACTGTGGTAACCACACCTTTGGAATTCTGAAGATTTTTGCAGTAGATACCATGGTGATGAGCACATTACAAAAACTCACACTGATAAGTAGAAATAGACAAATATATCTCAGCAGTTTCATTCTAGCATCATTAAGCAGCCTGTAAAAGTTATAAAACTGGTTAAACTAACATTCAAAAATATATACCATAGATGCAAACACTGGATTAATAACCAAGGTCCAGTTTTACAAGAAACTTCGTGTGCGCAAATGCCTGCAGAGAGCGCCATAGACTGCAGGATCAAAGCCTAAAAGAGGATACCTTACCAGTTAGGAAGCCATTTGTTCAATGCACCCAAATCCATGTTTTGAAAAAAATCAAGAAGGTATTCTTAGAGATGCTTCTCTTTTGACTCTTTCAAAATGTTTGTTTTTCTTATCTAACTATGGTGACTGGACACCTCAAGATGGATGCAGAATCTTTCAATTAAACTTCATCAGTTCAATCTGAGGACATCAGTAGTGAAAGATCATCATCAGACTGCTGCTCCATGGCCTTTGTTAAATTACTTGGCCTCTGTCCAGTTCCTAGTGAACAGGAATCCACATTATCAAATCCAGTGTCAATTTACAATATCAGTAGAGAGACCAAGTACTAAATGGACAAGGAGACTGAAATATCCTTTCAGCAGAAAGGACTAGAGAATCTAATAAATCTTCATCTCAGAAGCATACATTTGGGAAGCATGGGGAAACTTATATTGCAGTTATCTGTATTGTACTTATTCTGTAGATGAATAGGGCTTCAAATTCTAAAGCATGTTATTTCTTCTGAAAATATCTGAAGGGAAAATATCATAATACAAGTTCTCTATTAAATGTTGAAATATTCAGTTTACATAGGTCACTAAAGTGATTGTTGAAATTAATTATAGCTATGATTTATTAAAACTCTGCTTTTTTTTTTTAAACGCATTAAAAGTCAATAAAAAGGAGAAAAGGAAGGAAGGAAGGAAGGAAGAGACACCAACCTTGATAGCTTGCTCAAAGTTAAGAACCTTTCGATTAACTTGGTTTCCAATCATGCCAGCATCCATCTTGGGATCCATCATTTCAATAGCAGACATGGCTTCAAAAAGACCAAAACTAAGGACAACAATGAAAAGCAAACAAACACTAAGTCTACAATCATTTAATTTGCACAAAGCAATGGATTTCCACACACTATCATCAGGCATCAGTATCAAAAACTACTAAATACCGAGACACTGACAAGTGATGTGTTTTGAGCTTGCCATTTGTCAACACACTGGCAAAGACTGTCAAGAGTAACTAGTGATGTTAGGTGCCCAACCTCAGCAACCTTGTAAGTACCCAATTTTTATGGAGCCTCAAGTCCTCTTGAAAATCCTGGGCTTTATTTTAAACTGAAGAGCACTTTTTTAGCCAAATATCCAATTACTAAGTATCTGTGCCTATGTGTATGTATCTACACACACACACACACACACACACACACACACCCCTTAGAGACCAAAAATTATGCACATCAGATAGCTTTAACTGATTTTAACTAAAACAAACTGGTCTTGATTATGCCACAGCCAGAGAAAACATTTACGTTTTTACCCCAACAAACAAGAAATACAGAACTCATGCTTTAAGCCTCAGTTTTGTTTTTGAACAGTTTTATAAAAATCATGCAGAAACAATCCAATTTCTGACACTATAATCTGTTGCTGTCATAATGGTTCATACAGCTAATAAATGTGTAAGATAACATTCAGGTTAAAGCCGGTGTATGGAAAACAACAGACAAGGCCTCGACTTTGGCATATAACCTACTCAGCAAGCCTGGTGCACAGCGTATTTGCCAACCTATCCTGAAAGATGATCCTTTACTCTCAGAGATCTTGGGAGACAGACATATCCTCGCTTACAGACAACCCCCCAACCTAAAGCAAATACTCACCAGCAACCACACATCACTGAACAAAACCACTAACCCAGGAACCTATCCTTGTAACAAAGCCCGATGCCAACTCTGTCCACATATCTATTCAAGTGACATCATCATAGGACCTAATCACATCAGCCATACCATCAGGGGCTCGTTCACCTGCACATCTACCAATGTGATATATGCCATCATGTACCAGCAATGCCCCTCTGCCACATACATTGGCCAAACCAGACAGTCTCTACGCAAAAGAATTAATGGACACAAATCTGACATCAGAATCATAATACTCAAAAACCAGTGGGAGAACACTTTAACCTGTCTGGTCATTCAGTGACAGACCTGCGGGTGGCTATCTTACAACAGAAAAACTTCAAAAACAGACTCCAACGAGAGACTGCTGAGCTGGAATTGATATGCAAACTAGACACAATCAACTCAGGACTGAATAAGGACTGGGAATGGCTGAGCCATTACAAACATTGAATCTATCTCCCTTTGTAAGTATTCTCACACTTCTTATCAAACTGTCTGTACTGGGCTATCTTGATTATCACTTCAAAAGTTTTTTTTCCTCTTAATTAATTGGCCTCTCAGAGTTGGTAAGACAACTCCCCCTGTTTATGCTCTCTGTTTGTGTGTGTGTATATATATATATATATATATATATATATATATATCTCCTCAATATTTATTCCACTCTATATGCATCCGAAGAAGTGGACTGTAGTCCACGAAAGCTTATGCTCTAATAAATTTGTTAGTCTCTAAGGCGCCACAAGTACTCCTGTTCTTTTTTCAGAAGAGCTGTCAGTTTCTCAAGGAGACAATATTAAAGGCACAACTGCAAACTATTCTGATGCAAAGGAAAAATAGGAAGACTAGTAAGAGGCCAATATAGCTCCATCAGGAGCTCTTTAATGACCAGAAAATCAAAAAGTACACCTACAAAAAGGACAAGTACAAAAAGATAGCATATAAGGACAAAATCAGAAAGGCTAAGTATCTTGTTGGTCACTAAATACCAATACATATTACTCCCATTTCAAAAATTATATCCCTGTTGCATACTCACAGCTTGTCATGAAGCAGTTCTCCCAACTTCAGTTCTAAAAGGAACACAACAGGACAAATCATTAATTTGGATATAACTCTAAAGCAGTTCATGACAATATTTAACCAAGCAGCTTGCTCAACTGGCTAAACAGGCTTTACACTACAAAGGAAGAACAAGATACAGAAGAAAGGCATGCATTGTTGCTCTACCTTTGGATGTATATTATGATGCTGAAGGCAAAATATAATACCAAATTTGATAGCATGACCCAAAGATCTCCTAATGCAACTGGCAGAGGACACAGGGATAGATGGATCCCCTGGATTCACCAAAAGAACATCATGTAAGGTCGCTAATGAAAGCCTATATCACACAGGTCATCATAATCATTGTGAGAAATATGTATAGAAAAAACAAGAGGACTTAGGTACATATGTTGAAAATCATGTCTCTAGGCCTTGCAGCTAAAGGCAGGATACTCGAAAGTAGTGTGCCTAGAGACAAACTTCCCCAGACAGGAGATAACATCTCCCTGGTGAACCATTGTGTATCTCACAGTAGAAATCTATTAGCACACAGAGGCAAATGCTAATGAAGATCTGGCAGAGACTCCAGAAGGAAACTAACAAGAAGAGGTAAACAGTGCGAGAGGGATGGGAAAATCCTGTTTTCAGGTGAAGGTCAAAGGTCTGGTCTATCCGTGGGAGCAGAGAGGCATTCTGGCATCTTTCAATCTGTGAAAACAGGTTGCCAGTAAGACTGATTTTATGAAAAGGGGATCTCAACCATCCTTAACTGAAAATGCTGGGAATCTTGTAAGCTGGTGCATGCTATTCCTTTGGAAGCATAGATTCTGACAGTTCTGTGAATATTCAGTGGAACTGGAGCTGGGCACTTGCAGGACTTGGGGGTTGGTGCGTAGCTCTAGTCTAACCTGTACAGAGACAGCGAGGCCTGTGGAGACTTGGAGGATAGTGCTTTGTGTTGCCAGAGGCTGATAGAATCAGGGAGCTGAACTACAGAAGGCACAGACAAGACTTCCACACACTAAGGACAGGTGGTAGCGAGGTGCCTCAGAACCAGGGTGCCCCTGGGAAGTGCCAAAGACAGATATGGCAATTTCCTGCAATATCCTCATAAAACCTTACTGAATTAAGTTTAAGTAACTTTGGGATCCATTGCATTAAATGCAAAGTTCATATAGAACTGTGGTCAGGATTGTATGTTACCTCTTTAGGGAACAGATGTGATGTGAGATCTGGGAGTCCAAAGGACTATATTGAAAATGTGCCACACAAAAATGGACTGTGAGGGCAGTAAGTGCATTTCCATGGAAATTCCTAAGGAGAGGTTAATGTACATTCCTACCTTGGGTTATGCAAAAACCCATACACCCTGAAGAGAGGGTGATTGCTGATTATCTGTTCCCAGAGGTGGAGATCAAAGGCCTGAGCTATATAAAGAAACAGGCTGATCTGTTGTTTAGGAATCAGACGTTATGAACTTGTAATCATGGAGAAAACCCAGTCGTGGGTTTTCAAAGACTGACCTACTAGAGCCTGAGGGTGGAATTGGGGTGACTTCTGGTAAGCTTTTTAGCATGCATATAGGTTCTTTTATTATTTTTAATGTTTTAATTGTAATGGTTTTACCTTAAAAATAAATGTGCTTGCTTAGAAAGAACTGGTGGTAACTTGCAACTGCTGGCAATTACACTGTTCATAGCCATTGGAGAGACAGCAAAGCACCGAAGCTGGCCTGTTTAGGCAGTCTAGCTTGCTGGGAATACATCAGTGTAAATCAGGGAGGTGTGCAGCCCCTAACATCCCAATCAGAAGGGAAAGAGACACAGGTCTCCTCCCAAGAGAAGCGATGGCTGAGAGTACCCTTAGCGGACTAAAAGAGGGAATACAGGCACAGTTACCATGAAATGTGACACCAACTGCTCAGTGCCATCACCCAAGGCACCCCACCCCCTTCGTGCCATTCCAACATTCAAAGGGAACTTAAAATTACTCTAAGACAGCATCTGAGGAGCCCCCTTGTAGATTAGTATAAGGAAATCCTCAGTTGATGCATACAAAATAATGTGTGTAACATACTGGTGGAAAGTTATTTTTGATTTAATGTTGCAACAAGGATCAGTTTAAAAATTATGCACAAGGCAAATTAACACTGAGTAGCAATCTTAACAGTAACTGAAGGTATTAATTTTTCTCCCAATAACCTAAAAGTATTACCTCTCATGAGAAACTTATCAGTTTTGATTCAAGTGCAGAAATGAATAAAAATCAGCATTGGACAGTCAATTTCTAGGATACAGGGCTAGATAAATTCAATCTAGATAAATTTGGCAGTTCCAGAAAAACAGGAGGCAGATCCAGTATGTATAAACAAGATTTCCCATCAAGAGAAGGATGGGGGTAAAAATGATTAACAACAGAATGAGAAAAACCATAAGGAATAAAGCAGCCTGAAACAAGGAAGGAGGTTTATATCTTCTGAAGAAGGTTGCTAATCTCATGGACCCCAATCCTACTATAATCTTGACACAGGCAGACTCCTGTATCTGCATACTTCCAATAAAGTCAATGGAGTCTACCCGTACTGAGCTCATTGCAGGAGTGGAGCCTTAGACTAGAAGGTAACTCCAAGAATTAAGTTCGGTCTTCTTAAAAATTTGAATCCTTAAGAGTCTGAGAAGTACAACTTACCTCTACAGGCCTCTTCAAATTCCTGGGTAATATCAATCCAGTTTGTATTACCCTTTTCCATCTTGTCAGGTATATTGAGCTCCCATCCTGAATCATCATCTTCTACTGAAGCTTTCATAACCATAATATTGCACCTATAAATACAAATCATAGATCAAGAATAAACTATAGAAAGTATTTAATGGGAGCCAATGCTTATCTTGCATAAAGAAAAAAAACGAACGAGTCAGATGTAAATTGAAAGGGCAACACTGAAGGTTCACCAGCCCATAATTTGACAACCCCTTTAAAAAGGATGTTGTGTCTTTCAAAATTTCCCCTGAATAGATTTTACTATATAAACTCAAAAACCAGGACTGCAAAATGTTAATAACACCACTCCTCGACTGGACAACCATTAATAAAGTTACATAATCAACCTGAAAGACAATCAAATTTTTAAAAAAGCTTCAAGGAATTTTGGGTATTAAAAATCTCTCTCTCTCTGTCTTCCATTGCTATGCGAAAAACCCAAAACAAGAAGAATCCGTGAAATTGACTACCCACGGAACAGAGTCAGGTGTACAAAGTAAGTCATTCTTGCAGTTATAGTGAGCTTAGTGCAACTTGCAAGCACATTCAGACTCAAATATTATTTTTAAACTGTGTGTCATAAAAGGTAACCTATAAAGAATTAATTAAAATATTAGTCTTGTGCCTGAGAAGGCCTGTAGGTTTCCTCCTCACGCCCTTGCTTGTTTTACTATAGATATATCAGCAATGTCAAGCTTAGTCTTTCCTGGTTTTGCTGGAGTTCCTCTGAGAGTTATGGATGATTCTCAGCACTAACATCCCTCAGTTAAAAGCAATGTTGGAAATTTAGCAAAGACTTCCCGTAAATAATGTTAGTCACTGAAGAACCAAAATTAAAGAGTTTTAAAACAGATAGTTTAAAAGCCCCTTTCCCTTCTGATTGCTCAGCCTTCACTCTCCTAGCTCTGGTGATGTCACCATTTCACTAGTTCTCTAATGATCATGGGGGGCAGAGAACAGTGACGGGGGGGAGGCGCGGGGGGACTGTTAAAATAAATAAAAGAAACCAGACCTTCCTTACAGAAGCGAAGAGAAGATAAAGAGGCCAACTATTTTTCCCTTCGCTGGTCACCCGTGACGCCAGCTCCAAGTTGCTGCTGTTCCCAACGGGAGGAGACCACGCGGGGTAGCACTGCCGGGGGCGGGGGATGAACGCAGGCGCCACCGCCGGCCGGCACCACAGTGACCCTGCCCTGGCCATGACCACACCGCGCGGGCGGTTCGCAGGCCAAGTCCCGCAACAACCGCGGCACGGGACAGCGGCTGGCCTGGCGGGGGCCCCCCACGGTGCCATCACGGGGCTCCCCAGCAGGCAGCGCCCGGCTTGCAAGGGACTCCGTGCCACACACGCGCCCAAGCCCAGCCCGGCCCACGAGTGGCCCCTCCCACTCCAGACAGGGCAAGGCCCTGCCCCGCACCCGCGTTACTTCCGCACCACCGCATCGCGCCTGCAGCCATTCAGCCGCTCCGCGAGCCCAACGGCCGGGGGCAGGGTCTCAACCGCCATCGCCCAGGCAGGGCGGGGCTTCACCTCTAGAGGCCGCGCTGGTCCCTGTGCCGGTCACGCCCCGGTCACCTCACCGTGCCCGCTGCCTCCGTGTCGCGCAGCAACGAGCCCAGGCACCCTCTTCGTTCGGAGCGCGGCCCTGCCACTGCGCATGCGCAAAATCACCCCGAGCCCCCGGCAGGGCTGCATTACACGAGCTGGTTCTCACGCATGCGTACACACGCCTCCACCTCCCAGCAGGAGCGGGGTGGAGGGGCGTCCTGCGCATGCTCATGCGCAAACCCTATAAGCTGCGGCAGCGGAGCTTAGTTTACTCAGTATCGCGCGGAAGGAGGTTCAGTCAGCGGGGACTGTGTATCCTAATGTGGGGGAGGAGCATGAAGAACGGGGCCCGAGAGGGGTTGTGTGGCTACGGGAGAAGGGGGGAGGAGTGGGGCTCCTGCACGGTGCGGTCTGGCTTAGACCCAGCAGTGTGTCCCCATCTTCCTGCTTTGTTAGAAGCTCCAGAATGAAGAGCACACAGGTCACTTGCTGCTTTCAATCAGAGTAGATGGTAGATTCTCTGTCATTTGGAAGTCTTTAAATCAAGATTTGGGGACTTCAGTAACTCAGCTAGAGGCTATGAGTCTATTACAGGAGTGGCCCAGTGGGTGGATGAGGTTCTATGGCTTGCAATATGCAGGAGGTCAGACTAGATCACAATGATGCTTTCAGGCCTTAAAGTCTATGAGAGCCAAAGGCTACAGCTCCGTCAGCCTGTGTATTACTGTGATTACTTCTCATGTATTCCTAACAGAGGAGGGCGTCTGCCATGTAAATCCATAGCACAACCATGAGCACTTCACCCCCACCACGTCTCTGCTGTGTAATCTGTAGGCATCCTGGGATTTACCCAACATCTTGATCACTTGGTCCACCAGTAACACTGGGTACTTCTATGGACCTGTCCATCTGAGAACCTCAAACCACTTTACAAAGTTAACATTAATGGATTTATGTAAAGCACCTACCAAAGTGTGATCATCATAGTAAAGATGAAATAGACCATGTCCTTGTCTAGACTCTCAGCTGACTCCTAGACTCACAGAAATGAAGGGTTGGAAAGGGACTTCAAGAAGTCATTTTGTCCATTCCCCTGCACTGAGGCAGCAGTAAGTATATCTAAACCATATCTGGCAGATGTTTATGTAATCTGCTCTTAAAAACTGCCAAAGATAGGGATTCCACAACCTCCCAAGGTAACATGCTTCAGTGCTTAATTATCCTTATAGTTAGAAAGTTTTTCCTAATATTTAACCTAAATCTTTCTTGCAGCAAAATAAACCAATTGCTTCTTCTCCTACCTTCAGTGGATATGGAAAACAGTTGATCCCTATTATCTTTATCACACCCTTTTACATATTTGACAATTGTTACTGTGTCTCCTCTCTGACCAGTGATTTTCAACCTTTTTTCATTTGCGGGCCCCTAAAAATTTTTGAATGGTGGTGCAGACCCTTTGGAAATCTTTGCATAGTCTGCGGACCCCCTGGGGGCCATAGACCACAGGTTGAAATAGGATATATTAACAGGAATGTCATATGAGAGCAAGGGTCGGCAACCTTTGGCACACAGCCTATCATGGTAATTGCTGGTGGGCTGCGAGACTTTTGTTTACATTGACCATCCGCACACATAGCTACCCACAACTCCCAGTAGCCGCGGTTCACAGTTCCCGGCCAATGGGAGCTGCGGGAAGCAGCACGGGCCTCAGGGACATGGTGGCCGCCACTTCCCATAATTCCCATTGGCTGGGAAAGGTGAAGCGCGGCCACTGGGAGCTGCGGGGGGCTTTTGAGCCATACAGAGCTCTTCTCTTCAGGTCTGGGAAGGGCAAGGGACAGGTGGAACAGATTTTTTAGCATAAATAGTTAACACATATTGTAAGGGACCATTCAAGATAGAGTGGCACGTTAACACTCTGCAGTCATAGAACAAAAGAGAGGGTTAAGGGGTTACCTTGAATTGTCCCTTACAATATATGCTAGCTACTTATGCTAAACCATCTGTTCCACCTTGCATTTTGCTGTGATGCTGGAAGTACTCTTTCCCAGACCTGAAGAAGAGCTCTGTGTGGCTCTAAAGCTTGTCTCTCTTGCCAACAGAAGTTGGTTCAATAAAAGATATTACCTCACCCACCTTGTCTCTCTAATATGACATTCTTGTTAATACATCCCAGAATGATATTAGCCTTTTTCACAACCGTGTCACACTGTTGACTCAGGCTTGGATTACACTACTGAGTTAGGCTGATGTAACGCAGCTTACGTCAACCTAGTTATGCCAGTGTCTACACTAGAATGCTGCTTTTGTGGGAGTAAGTGCCCTGCTACATTGATATAATAACTCCACCTCCACAAGAGCCATAGTGCCGTAGGCAGTGAGTTATATTCTTTTGTGGTGCCCGGGTTCCAGGAATATTCAGGGCTGGGGGCCCTGCTCCACCAATATTTGGAGCTGGGTCTCTCCCCTGGCCCTGCCTGGATCGGGCCCCAGCCCCCACGCGTCTCCCCCCCTGCCCCGCCGTGTCCCTGCCTGAGAGAAAGCGGCATGCCCCTCTCCCATGTCTGCTTGTGCTGCCCATGTAGCACGTTTCTACGCTCACCTGCTGTCTGCTGCCCCAGGGTCCTAGTGCCCCCCATCCGCCAATGGCAGGGCAGGTTACCTTTACCCTGCATTTCCACCCTAGCCCTGAGTCTCTCCAATGCCCCAAACCCCTCAACCCCAGCCCTCATCCCCCCACATCCTAATCCTCTGCCCCAGCCCTGAGCCCCCTCCTACATCATGAACCCCTCATCCTCAGCCCCACATCCCTCATCCCCCCGTACGCTAATCCTCTGCCCCAGCCCTGAGCCCCCTCCTGCATCATGAGCCCTCATCCTCAGCCCCACAGCCCTCACCCCTGTACCCTCTCCTATCCCCAAACTCCCTCCCAGAGCATGCACCCCCTCCCCCTTCCCACACACCCCCTCCTGCCCCCAGACTCCCTCCCAGAGCCTGCACCCCTCCCTCTGCACCCCATCCCAACCCCAAACTTCCTCCCAGAGCCTGCAGCCCTCACCCCCTCCTATGCCCCCACCCCCAGCCCAGAGCCTGCACCCCCTCCTTCACACCCACCCCCTGCCCCAGACCGGAGCCTGAACCCAGCAGCCAAACTCCATCCCAGAGCCTGCACCTCAGGCCCCTCCCTCACCCAAACTCCATCCCAGAGCCTGCACCCTGCACCTCTCCTGTACCCTAATCCCCAGCCCAGGACCTGCACCCCAGACCTCCTCCCCCCACCCAAACTCCCTCCCAGAGCCTTAGGCAGGTGGGGGGCGGAGTTTGGGGGGATGGAGTTGGGGGGCAGGTTCTGGGCACCACCAAAATTTCTACAAACCTGCCACCCATGCTTATATCAGTGTAGTTAGGGTGATGCAGTGTCCCTGTAGACACTGCATTACTTACATTGGCTATCATTCTTGTCAATTCCAGGGCTGCCTCCTGCTCAGAGCAGCAGCTGGGGCTCACAGCTGGAGCCATGAATCTGACAAGAATGTTATTTTCACTTCTTGTAGGCTCCAAAGCCCAGTGCTGGGCTCATAGTTGGCTGCCCCCACCCCAGCTGTCACCCGGGTGCCATGTTTACAGCTGGTGCCCCCACCCTAGGGTGATAGCCCAAGCTGTGAGCCCAGCACTGGGTTCAATTTCACAGCAAGGAGCCTCCAAATGATGAAATTGACATTCTTGTGAGTTTCAAAGCTCCAGCTGTGAGCCCCACACTGCTGCTCTTAGCCAGAGGTAGCCATGAAACTGACAAGAATGCCAATTTCACTTCTGGTAGGTAGACTCTGTGCTGTGAAATTGAGTGGGCATCAGGCTTGCAGCTTGGGCTGTTACCCCAGGGCAGATGGGGGCTCCATTTATGACCCCCACACAACTGTCAGTGCTTCACATTCGGCTGTCAATGCCCACAATGCCCGACTTCAGTCAGTGCAAGCACTCCTGGTGTGGACTCCAACAGCCGACTGAATTACTGTGGTGCTGTAGGTCTACCTAAATTAAGTTGACCTAATTTTGTAGTATAGACAAGCCCCCAAATTCAATTTGTGATCCACTATAACCCACAGATCCTTTCTGCAGTAGCACTGCCTAGCCAGTTATTCCCCATTTTATATTTGTTCATTTGATTTTTTTTCTTCCTAAATATAGTACTTTGCACTTGTCTTTATTGAATTTCATCTGATTGATTTCAGACCAATTCTCCAATTTATCAAGATCATTTTGAATTCTAATCCTGCTCCCCAAAGTCCTTGCAACCATTCTGAGCTTGGTGTCATTTGTAATCCTTTTAAGTGTTCTCTCTACTCCAACATCCACGTGATTAATGAAAATACAGAATAATATTGGACCCAGGATAGTCTTTTGCAGGCTCCCATGTTACGAATTGGTTCAGCTGCACCCACTGCTGATACCTGTTGACAACAACAGGCAAATTTAGTAATGTAAACAAGGCAGGGAGATGCTACTAGAAAATATTCATATTTCATTTGATATGAAGATGACGATAGTATCCAGCTCAATACGCTGTTGTAGGGTGAGATCATTGTTCTTGAGTCAGTTTAATTATGTCCTGTTTCATTATTTTAATTATTTTATTTTCTGTTCCTCAAGGAAAATTGCTAGGTTAGCTTTCTTATAGAAGGAAATGTTTGGTTGTTGACCCAATTTCTTGTTTACTAGTACAATTCCACAAGTGTGGAAATCTGTCTCTGAATATCAGATCCCAGGCTCAGATCAGTTTCTTTTTACTTCTCATGCATTTTGCTATGCTTTGCAGGATTCATGTTTTCTTTCCAGTGCTGTTAGTTCTATTTAAACAACCCCGCCAGCCAGAATTGTGCGGCATGCTGTGGTCCTGTAGAAGCAGAACCTCTGTTTTCCATCAGTATAGAAATATGTCTGTCCCTATGCATGGAGGCGGGGAAGAGGGGATTTTTCTTGCAAAGGGTTGAGGAGATATGGATGAAGCTGGGAGAATAAGAAGCTAGGAGAGAGGCAACATCCGAAAATAGAAATTTCTTGAAGAAAATGGAGAGTTAAAAGAATTAGAGAAAAAATTAACTAAGACATTTATGTACTGAACATTGTGTAAGATCTAGAATGAGAGAAAACAGAAAAAGAGGAAGGAAAATATACACCAAGCCATAACATGTAAGGAAAGAAAATGTAAAGAAAGCAAGATGAAAAGGAGAAGGAAAACTAACAAAAAGGGAAACATAATAAGTAGATATTCTATAAAAATGAAATGGAGTGTAATAGAAAAATGTGACTAAACTACACATAAGCAATATTTGATTTTATATGTTTGAACAAAAACAAAGTTTTAGCTTTGTTTTTTTAATATCCTTCCCACAGCAATGTCACAGCACAGAATGGACACCAGTCTCTTCCATTCCTCTCTGATATTTGCTGCTGCTTCCATTTGCTCTGTGGACTTGAGATCCACTATTCTGCCCTTCCTGCTAAGGATTCTTTTTAAGGTTTCTCTTGGCACCCTTGTTTCTTCTTACTAGGTGATTTCCACTGGATAACTTCATGTGGGAGTGGGAGTCTGTGTTGGCATCTGGAGTACATGCCACAAATATGTCTAGAGCTTCCATCTGATTCTGGTGGAAACTATCTGCTTGTTGGTGATTTCTTGGATTTCTTCATTGGTGATGAAGTCTTTCCAACCAATGAGCACAATCTTTTGTAAGCACTTATTTTTGAAGGCATCTAGTTTTCTGTCTAACATTTTAGTAGCTCTCCAGCTCTCATAGCTGTATGTTAGCACTGAGATTACATTTGATTGAAAATTCTCAGTTTTGTTCTGGTGCTATATATCTTTGATTTCTATATGTTGTTGAGTTTAGAAAATGCTATGGATATCTTTTCTATCCTAGATGTCACTTCCTTCTTGAGGTCTCTGACTAATAGGATGCTGCTCAGATAGATGAATTGTTCTACTCTCTGTCTGAGTTTCAAGGATGTTTGTTTTAGCAAAACTAATTATGACCCCTGCTCGGCATACTATTTTTGCCAAGTTATCTGTCTTTGTTTGTAACTTTTTAGGGGTATTTCTCAGTAGCGCAATATCAATAGGAAAGTCTAGGTCTTCTAGGCATTTGCCTTCTACTCATGCTATACCAGTGTTTGTGTTGCTAATACACTTCTTCATTATACAGTCTATGGCATTGCCAAACAACAGTGAAGATAAAATGCAGACATATTTTATGCCAGACTCCACATTGAACCACTCTTTGTCTGGTTGATAAACTTTAGCGAGCAATTTGCATCTCTGTACATGGCCATGACAATACTGACAACTTGAATGGGATTCTGTAGGACTCAAGAATATTCCACAATGTATGTCTGTGCAGTCTGTCAAATACCTTTTGAAAAATAAATGCAATTAATGAAGAGGGAACTTGCCATTCTATACACACTTCTGTGATAGTCCTTAATGTGAATATCTGATCTACATAGGATCTCTTGGGCCTGAATCCAGCCTGTTCTCTAAGCTTTGTATCTTCTGCCTCGTTTGTCCTGTGTTGTATCCCACTGCAGATGGTTTTCCCTACAACAGAGAGTAATGTAACCCTCTCCAGTTGTAAGATCACCCTTTTTGCATATTCTGACAATGATTCCATGTTTCCACTGGTCAGGAGGGAATTGAAACTTAATTGAACGGTTGGGGGGTGGCAGCAGATATCCTTCTTGTGGAGCCTCTGTTGTAGAGTTTCAACAGCATATTGCAGGCATATAGTAGTTTCATCATGTTACGAACGAGGATGTCAGGTACCAGACCAGCCAGCCTCTAATCTCTTCCCAAGTGATCCAACACAGGCTCAGATGGCATATATCTGCTCTGTATGTTGGAGTGCATAGCAGCCCACAAGCTTTGTGCATTTGATCCAACAAAAGCTGGATGAAGAAGACCTTGCAGATGGCCTTACACACAGTGGAGGGATGTTGTGGCTTCCAGCCTTGTCTGCGTTGGCTTTTTTATAGAGCAGGCTGCAACACTGGCAGACGACTGGGCTCTCTGGAAATGGGTGACCCAAAGTGTGCACTCTATGTTCCACATGCAAGAGAGTTAATTAAATGAATGAATTGAAAAGCTCTGTCAATTTTGTTAGGCTGGAGATATCAAGTACTTTTAGCATTTCTGCTGTAACTTGATCATCTCCCTCCACTTTGTTACTTTTCAGCTTTTTGATTGCAGCCTGTACTTCTGACATCTCTATTGGCTGGTCTGGTTCACATGTTTCATCAAAGTCTGGTGCTGAGATGAGTCTGGGTCTATTGAGGACATCTTTGATATGCTCTGCCCCTCCGTTTTTCTGTTCTACCTCAGTTGTAAGTATTTTTCCATCTTTGCTTTTTATTGGCCCATGTCATATTTTGAAATTTCCACACGGATTTTAGTCACTTGGTAAATGGCGCTGTGGTTTCCTATCATAGCTGCAGCTTCAGCTGCTAGGTCTTCAACATATCTTCATTTATCTTTCTTAGCGTTTTATCCACATAGAATTATAATTCCATAATATCATAATTTAGAATTCAATTTCTGTCACTGACTCCTTTGTTTAGTGCATGTTACTTTTGCTTCAGTTTCATCATCCAACAAACTGTGGTAAAAATATCCACTTTACAGAGGTATTATAAAAATTAAGACTAATATTTTCAAACCTGGGTGCCTAGAGTTAGGCACCACTATCCATATATGGCCAGTTAATTAAGTGACCTACTTTTTGTAGGTGCTAAGCACATGCAGTTCCCACTGACTGCAGTTGGTGTTCCAAAGTGCTTAACATCTTTTAAAATCAGGCCATTGATTTAGGTGCCTGTGATGTAGTGGGGACTTCCCCTTGTTATGTTGTATGTCAGCCTATTTGAGTCTTATTGTTTTGCATGAATGCTGTGTGTGCCTCAGTTTCCCTGTGTATTGCACCAATATCTAGGTGGTGTGACTTTTGCCGAGGCTGCTCCAGCTGCCTGCACAGATGCTCTGGCTGCCCTTTCATAACCTGAGACCCAGGAGGGGGATGCGACCAGGTGACTCTTGGCCCGGGAAGCGAGAAAAAAGGCCGAAGGAGGAGCAACAGGCAGGGCAGGGGCCAGGCAGCTGGAAGCGAGTCAGTCTTGGCTGGCTTGGGGTGCAGAGGGATGGCCAGAGCTCTGGCTCTGGGCTCCCCTCCCCACAAGATGGACTTGGCTGAAAGTCACTGATTTCTGTGCTAACAAGTTCCGTTTTACGCTGGCTGAGAGTCACGTCTGACTGCGGAGTTGGGGTTTGTCAAGGCTGATTCCCCACTCTGGCACTTCAAGTGCAGAAGGTGGGGGCCCACAAAGAGTCTAAAAATTAATACTGGCCACTGCAGGCTTGTATTAAACTCCCAAGGTTACAGCTTTTCTCTGACCTTAGATGGGTAGATGCTGCCACCACCCAAGTGCAAAAACCCCTTTGAGAACCCAGGAAGGTGCACTTGGGAATTCCTTCCTGTAGGGTATCTTCAAGTCCTTTCACCTACCCTCCAGGGAAGAGCTGAGAAAGAAAACAAAGGAAATGAGTTGTTGCCACCAGCTAATTAAACAACATGCACAAACCTCTTTGGACACAAAATTTCAATCCTGTTCTTAAAAAAGGTAAAATTTATTAAAAACAAAAAGAAAGAAAATATATCTGGAAACTCAGGCTGTTGGTAGATTTAAAAAAAAAATACAAAAATTAAGAATCAAGAATAGCTTTCTTGAGGTCCAGCTTACAAGCAAAACAAAAGCACCTGGGGTTAGCACAGAAGAATCCAACAAGCCATAAAGAAATAAAAGAAATAAAATATCAAAGGGGTAGCTGTGTTAGTCTGGATCTGTAAAAGCAGCAAAGAGTCCTATGGCACCTTATAGACTAACAGACGTACTGGAGTATGAGCTTTCATGGGTGAATACCCACTTCGTCGGATGCATCCGACATGGGTATTCACCCACGAAAGCTCATGCTCCAATACGTCTGTTAGTCTATAAGGTGCCACAGGACTCTTTGCTGCTTTTAAAAGAAATAAACCTAATCATGTCTTTCTAGACATTTCCTGATCTACTTACATATCTGGGGTTTAAAATTAGTAGTTTGTAGGTATGATCTGTTGATTTTCCATACCTGTCCCAAAGCTTTTTACAGCATAGTTCCAGCCCTGTCTCTCCTCTCTGGGAGAACAACATAGACAAACAAAGGGAAAGTTTTTCTCCAATTTTAAAAAGTTCTAGCCTTCCCATTGGCTCTTTTGGTCAGGTGCAGCCCACTCCCTTCCTTTTACCTGTGCAGGGAGACTTTTTAACCCTTTACCGGTAAAGCAAGTAGAGAACAACTACTAAAAGTGATGATATAGCTAACTGGCTGGCTGGGTATCCATAAAAGGGAAATACTGCCCACCCCTTTTCATTTATCACAGGGTGCAGGGCCCTCTGGCTTCCCCAGGAGCCCCGCCCGGGCGGACTCGCTGTGGGAAGCGCACTGTGTGGAAGGGGATGTTGAATGCTCCAAGGTCAGACCCAGGAAGGTCGAAGCTGTTTAAGCTTCTGGCCCTGGAGACAGTACGCTCAGAGAGAGGAGGCATGCTCCCCCAGAGTCCTGGCTGGCTCTGTATGGAGTAGCTCCAGAGTGTCACCCAGGTGATTCTGTGACAGTGCCTAAATATGCAAAGATGCCTAATTTTAGACACCCAAATTTAGAATTTTTGCCATAATTCTTTCCTGTTTGTACATCATATTGAACAAATAAAGCACATTATTCATTATATTTATTTATTTTATTATCTTTTTATTTTACATTGACATATGAACTCCTACATACATTCAGCAGGAATCATGCAAGGATGGTGGTGGGCCCTTTGGTTCTGATGGATCTAAGCCAGAGGCATGCGTAGGAATTTAAATTTGATCCCTTTTGAAGGGTCATGTTCTGTGCCCCTGCCGGCCCTGGGGCCAGGAGGAGCTCACTCTCCCTCCCCCCACCATGGCCCCGTGCCAGGAGTTTCTTGCTATCCTCTGTTCCTCCCCAACCCCCCAGGGTCCCAAGAGGAGCTTGCACTCCCCACTGCGCCACGGGCCCGAGGACCTGTCAGCTCCCACTGCAGCCCTGGGGCCGGGAGAAGCTCGCGCTCTCCCCCTTCTGCAGTTCTGGGGCTGGAGGGGTTCTGTGCCCCTGACAATTTTTGAGAGGCCTGTTCCCCTACTTGCCCCCTCTTGTGCATGCCCCTGAGATTCTAGGCTGATTTAGGCTTAATAAGAATATGATATAGTGTTGTACTGTAGGGATCTCTTAAGGAACTACATTGATGTGATATTAAACTTTTGCCACCAAATTGAATGGACCGTTGGGTGATTTCCTTGTCTCTGGAGTTCACCCCCTATTGCAATGAATCATCCCTGCCAGAGGCTGCATATGAGGTTTATGCAAATATTTTTGATGAGCAACTTCTTTGCCTTTGGGATGTACCATGTTGTATCAGATACTGTGTATTTTACACAGGAGTCCCAGGGTCGTATAGCTCTATACTTTTCCACAACGGCTTTAATCTTTCCCCTCACTTTTTTCAAATTACACAAATTGAATGTTTTCAATATACTCTGGACATTTGTCAAAAACAAAATATAAACATGTCCAGCCAGTGCCCCAATACAATTTTCTTACCAAGTGGTGTTGCCTCCTGGATCATAAGGCAGTAGCTATATTTAAAAGTAGAGTGACCAGATAGCAAGTTTGAAAAATTGGGACGGGGTGGGAGGGGTAATAGGAGCCCATATTAAAAAAAGCCCCAAATATTGGGACCGTCCCTATAAAATCAGGACATCTGGTCACCCTATTTAAAAGGGAAACAAATTATTATCTTCCTCAACTCATCCTTAGGCCTGGTCTACACTACGAGGTTAGGTTGAATTTAGCCGCATTAGGTCGATTTTTTAATGTATGCATCTACACAACCAATCCCGTTCTGCCGACCTAAAGGGCTCTTAAAATCAACTGTTGAACTCCTCCCCGACGAGGGGAGTAGTGCTAAAATCGACCTTCCTGGGTCGAATTTGGGGTACTGTAGACATAGCACTGTGCAATTCGATGGTATTGGCCTCCGGGAGCTATCCCAGAGTGCTCCAATGTGACTGCTCTGGACAGCACTTTCAACTCCAATGCACTAGCCAGCTACACAGGAAAAGCACCTGGAATTTTTGAATTTCATTTCCTGTTTGGTCAGCGTGGCAAGCTCAGCAGAACAGGTGACCATGCAGTCCCAGAATCGCAAACGAGCTCCATCATAGAGCGAACGGGAGACACTGGATCTGATTGCTGTATGGGGAGAAGAATCTGGCCAGGCAGAACTCTGATCCAGCAGAAGAAATGCTGATATATATGCCAAAATCGTACAGGGCATGGTGGACAGAGGCTACACCAGGGACACATCAGCAGTGCCACATGAAAATTAAGGCGCTCAGGCAAGCCTACCAAAAGACAAAGGAGGCAAACGGTCGCTCCGAATCAGAGTCGCAGACATACTGCTTCTGTGATCAGCTGCACATGATTCTAGGGAGGGACCCTACCAGTACCCCAACACTCTCTGTGGACACCTGCAAGGTGGCAGCCTCTCGCAACATGGATGAGGATTTTATGGATAATGATGAGGAAGAGAATGCCAGCAGGCAAGCGGAGAATCCGTTCTTCTTCTTCGAGTGCTTGCTCATATCCATTCCATTAGGTGTGCGCGCGCCGCGTGCACGATCGTCGGAAGATTTTTACCCTAGCAACACCGGCGGGTCGGCTGTGGAGCCCCCTAGAGTGGCGCCTTCATGGCGCTGAATATATACCCCAGCCGACCCGGCGCCCCCTCAGTTCCTTCTTACCGCCCCTGACGGTCGTTGGAACTGTGGAGCGCGGCGTAGCTGTTCTCCACTCTCCCTAGCTTACTTGATCATTCAGAGTTATAGTTATAGTTGTAGTTCTAGTGTTTATAGTTAAATAGTTTTTAAAGTTGTTATAGTTGTATTGTAGTTCAGGGGGTTAAGGGGGTCGTCTCCCCCTTTCTCCCCCGGCCGCGGGGCCGGGCTCATGCCCAACGCTCCCGGCTTCAAGCAGTGCGCCTCCTGCGCTAAGCCTATGCCAACGAGCGACCCTCATGACTCCTGTTTGAAGTGCCTGGGAGAGTCCCACCAAACAGACAAATGCAAGATCTGTAAGGCCTTCAAACCAAGAACCAAGAAGGAGCGGGACTTTCGGCTCAGGCAACTCCTAATGGAGGCGGCACTTAGCCCGGACACTCCTTCCACGGGCCAGACTTCGGTGCCTAGCACTTTGGTGCGCAGTGCCCCGGCGGCACCGGCTATGACGACCACACGAGTGGCGTCAGATAAGCCTCCCCGGCACCGGACCTCGTCGGCACCGCAAACACAGCAAGTGCCGCGGCGCCGGTCATTATCCCCAGGGCATAAAAAAGCCCATAAGACGGGGACGTCCGCGCCGAAGACACCGGCTCCCCCAGTGCCGGGGGTAGAGCCGCGTCCGCCGATGGAGCATCGGAAACAGGCTCCTCCAGCACCGTCGACTCCGGCGCCGAGGCCGTCGAGTCCGGTGCAAATAGCGTCTCCACCGAGGCCGGCGGTGATACAGTGTCTCCCGTCGACTCCAGAGACCTTCGCGGCGGCGAGAGACTTGATAGCTCTCACGGAGCCGGCACCGCCTCAACCACCGGCACCGACTGCACCGTTGACTCGCCCGGTACAGTCAAGAGGGAAACCTGCCTTGATGCGCCCTCCATCACAAGGGCTGGAACCTCGGCGCCGATCCAGGTCCCGAAGCAGGTCCCCACGCCGCTCGCAGTCCCGGCACCGAACGTCTCGGCACCGGTCGTACTCGCGGTCAAGATCTTCTTCGCGGCACCGCTCTACGTCTCGGCACCGATATGATCGTCGGCACCGGTCAACGTCGAGACGTAGTTCTCGGCACCGCCACGCTCGACGCTCGACGCCGAGGGGCCGATCCCGGCACCGGGCATACTCTAGGTCCTCGTCGAGGTCCAGATCCGATTCCCGGCACCGACGAGGTCATCGGCACCGGTCGCGGTCCCGGCACCGATCGCCGGCACCGCACAGAGATAGATCATCTCCGGACCGGCACCGTGCGGCACCGCAGACCACGGGGATCATTCCATCTTTCACGGCACCGCCATGGCCGTCAAGATCAGCGTCTCGATCCTCAGAGGACCTGTCGAGATCGGCATACCCCCCTCAGGGGCAGGCCGAGGAACGAGACTTGGGCCATTGGCAGGAGAGGGCAGAGGACCACCCTCATGGACCATCTCACTGGTCGTTTTGGACCCCGTGGGCGTACCACCAGGAGCAAGGGGCTCCGTTACCATCGACCTCTCGCTCGGGTCACTCGGTCAGAAGGGCCCCAGAATCCACCATCTCTCGGCCTCCGCCTGGAGGCGTAGAGGCTTCTGTGTCCACACCACCCGACACCGTGGACCCAAGTGCCGGTGATGCTCCGACCCAAGACCAGGGGGACCGGGACCCCCCCTTGGATCCACTACCACCAGAGGCGTCCTCCTCCTCCTCTCCGGATGAGGCAGTGGCGGGCACTTCATGCACGGGTCCCCCTCCGATAGATCTTCGGGCTCACCAGGATCTCCTGCGCAGAATGGCCCGTAACATGGACCTGCAGACGGAGGAGATAGTGGAGGTGCACGACCCGATCGTGAACATCCTTGGATCGGATGCCCCTTCGAGGGTGGCGTTACCCTTGATCCGCACGATCCAAACGAACGCGGATACGATATGGCAGACTCCTGCCTCCATTCCACCCACTGCGAGAGGGGTGGAAAGGAAATACTTTGTCCCATCTAAAGACTATGGGTATTTGTACACACACCCCCAACCGTGCTCACTGGTGGTGGAATCAGTGAATGCACGAGAGCGCCACGGCCAGCAGGCTGCAGCGCCAAAATCAAAAGAGGCTAAGCGGCTTGATCTGTTCGGCCGTAAGGTTTACTCAGCCGGAGGGCTACAACTTAGAGCGGCGAATCAACAAGCGCTACTGAGCCGCTACAATTTCAACTCCTGGAACTCTATGGGGAAGTTTAAGGAGTTGATTCCCCAAGAGTCCAGGGAAGAGTTTGGAGCCATGGTTGAGGAGGGTAAGAAGGTGGCTCGGACCTCCTTACAGGCCTCCCTGGACATAGCGGACTCGGCCGCAAGGACCTTGGCCACAGGTATCGCTATGCGTAGGACCTCCTGGCTCCAAGTTTCGGGTTTGCCCCCTGAATTACAGCAGACCCTACAGGATTTGCCCTTTGAAGGACAGGGGCTGTTCTCGGAGAAGACGGACTCTCGATTACAGAGCCTCAAAGACTCCAGGACAATCATGCGCTCCTTGGGGATGCATGTTGCGGGTCCCCAGCGCAGACCATTTAGGCCCCAGCCTCAACGGTTTTACCCCCCTCCACCTCGTCAGAGACAGGACCCTGCCAGAAGGCGAGGGCGAGGTGGTAGGAGAAGATGGGCTGGCCCTCAACCTGGTCAAAACCAAGGGCCACCAAGACCACCTTCAGGTCCGAGACAGAACTTTTGAAGGTGCGGTCGAGGACGGCGCCCCAGTCATCCCCCAGGATCCAGCTCCCTCCTTTCGGGATCGCCTCTCCCACTTCCACCGTGCTTGGTCCCTTATAACTTCGGACCGTTGGGTCCTCCGCACGGTGGAGAGGGGATACGCTATCCAGTTTTCTTCTATCCCCCCCTCCCACCCCCCTTCCCCGTCCCTCTTCAGGGACCCTTCTCACGAGCAACTTCTTATGCAGGAGGTTTCTACGCTCCTGGCCATGGGGGCTATAGAGGAGGTTCCGATAGAGTTAAGGGGCAGGGGATTTTATTCCCGTTACTTCCTGATCCCCAAGTCCAAAGGAGGTCTGCGGCCCATCTTGGACTTGCGCGGACTCAACAAATTCGTAGTAAAGTTGAAGTTCCGCATGGTCTCTTTGGGGGCCATCATCCCTTCCCTCGATCCTGGAGACTGGTTCGCCGCCCTCGACATGAAAGACGCATACTTTCATATCTCAATTTACCCACCTCACAGACGTTTCCTGCGATTCGTGGTAAACACGGTGCACTACCAATTTACAGTACTTCCCTTCGGCCTATCCTCGGCCCCAAGGGTGTTCACGAAATGTATGGCGGTCGTGGCAGCGTACCTTCGTCGGCAAGGGATACAGGTGTTCCCGTACCTAGACGACTGGCTGGTGCGCGGTCGCACCAAGGAGCAAGTTCAAGCTTACGTCCACAAAATAGTGCACACATTCAGCGAGTTGGGCATCCTACTCAACAAGGACAAATCCACTCTAGAACCTACCCAGAGAATAGAATTCATCGGCGCAGTTCTAGACTCCAGTCGTGCACAAGCCATCCTGCCAGACAATCGCTTTGGCACCATCACGAACCTCATTCAAGGGCTCAAGGCCTTCCCAACTACCACGGTGAGGTCGTGCCTCACCCTGCTGGGTCACATGGCTTCCTGCACGTACGTAACCAGGCATGCCAGACTTCGACTTCGCCCGCTTCAAACTTGGGTGTCATCAATATACCGTCCACATCGGGACAGCCTGAACATGGTGGTCACGGTCCCGAACTCGATCCTGGCCTCCCTCACCTGGTGGCTAGATCACAATGTGGTCTGCGAGGGGATGCCATTTCACGCCCCACAACCCTCCCTGCACCTGGTCACAGACGCGTCATCTCTGGGGTGGGGCGCCCATCTCAACAAACACCATACCCAGGGCCTGTGGACTGCATCCCAGTTAGCCCTACACATCAATGTTCGGGAACTGATGGCGGTACGCCTGGCGTGCCAGGCATTCCTCAGTCTCCTACGTGGCCGCTGTGTGTTAGTTCTCATCGACAACACCACGGCCATGTTCTACATCAACAAACAAGGAGGAGCACGTTCGTCAATTCTATGCCAAGAGGCCATTCGCCTGTGGGACTTCTGCATCGCCCACTCAATCCATCTCACGGCATCGTTCCTCCCTGGAGTCCAGAACACTCTAGCGGACCGGCTCAGCAGGTCCTTCCAAACGCACGAGTGGTCTATCCGTCCGGACATCATACATTCCATCTTCCAGAGGTGGGGGTTTCCCCAGATAGACCTGTTTGCATCTCGAGACAACAGGAAGTGCCACGTGTTCTGCTCCCTACAAGGTCGAGCTCCGGGCTCCCTCTCGGACGCCTTTCTGCTTCCCTGGAAAGACCACCTGTTTTATGCCTTCCCTCCGTTTCCTCTGGTCCACAAGGTACTGCTCAAACTGCGCAGAGACCAGGCACGGGTAATTCTGATCGCTCCTGCGTGGCCGAGACAACATTGGTACACCACACTGTTGGAGCTCTCGGTCCAGACACCGATCCCGCTTCCGTTGGATCCGGATCTCATCTCTCAGGACCACGGCCGGTTGCGTCACCCCGACCTCCAATCACTCCACCTCACGGCGTGGCTGCTCCATGGTTCACCCAGGCAGAGCAGCAATGCTCGCACTCTGTGCAACAGATTCTACTGAGCAGTAGGAAGCCCTCAACACGGACCACGTACCTGGCCAAATGGAAGCGGTTCTCCTGTTGGTGCGAACAACGAGCCACATCCCCGTTGCAGGCACCCATTCCCCTCATTTTGGACTATCTCCTCTCCCTAAAACAACAGGGGTTGGCAATTTCCTCAATTAGAGTTCACCTGGCCGCTATATCGGCCTTTCACCCAGGGGAACTCGCGTCCTCGGTATTCTCTAACCCGATGGTCGTTAGATTCCTCAAGGGCTTAGACCGGACGTACCCTCAACATCGTCAGCCCGTCCCGACGTGGGACCTCAACCTGGTTCTCTCCAAGCTCACAGGTCCTCCATTCGAACCACTAGCCACCTGTTCACTTTTGTACCTATCCTGGAAGACAGCCTTCCTCGTAGCCATCACCTCAGCAAGGCGCGTTTCTGAACTCAGGGCGCTTACATCCGAGCCCCCTTATACAGTTTTCCATAAGGATAAAGTGCAGCTTCGTCCACATCCTGCCTTTCTCCCTAAGGTGGTTTCTCCTTTTCATATCAACCAGGACATATTTCTCCCGGTCTTTTATCCCAAACCACATGCCACTCGCCAGGACCAACGTTTGCATTCCCTGGACGTACGAAGGGCCCTGGCCTTCTATATTGACCGCACAAAGCACTTTAGAAAGACGACGCAACTCTTCGTTGCAGTGGCCGACCGAATGAAAGGCTCACCGGTCTCCTCACAACGCCTATCCTCCTGGATTACGTCTTGCATCCGGACTTGCTATGACCTGGCAGGTGTCTCAGCACCACACCTCACCGCTCACTCCACGAGGGCCCAAGCCTCCTCGACTGCTTTCCTGGCACATGTTCCGATACAGGACATTTGTAGAGCGGCGGTTTGGTCATCAGTCCACACGTTTACAGCTCACTATGCACTAGTGCAGCAGTCCAGGGACGATGCTGCCTTCGGATCAGCGGTTTTGCACACAGCATTGTCTCACTCCGACCCCACCACCTAAGTTGGGCTTGGGAGTCACCTAATGGAATGGATATGAGCAAGCACTCGAAGAAGAAAAGACGGTTACTCACCGTTGTAACTGTTGTTCTTCGAGATGTGTTGCTCATATCCATTCCAAACCCGCCCCCCGTCCCCGCTGTCGGAGTAGCCGGCAAGAAGGAACTGAGGGGGCGCCGGGTCGGCTGGGGTATATATTCAGCGCCATGAAGGCGCCACTCTAGGGGGCTCCACAGCCGACCCGCCGGTGTTGCTAGGGTAAAAATCTTCCGACGATCGTGCACGCGGCGCGCGCACACCTAATGGAATGGATATGAGCAACACATCTCGAAGAACAACAGTTACAACGGTGAGTAACCGTCTTTTCCCAGAAGCCAGGGCCTTTTCCTTACCCTGGAGCCAATACCCCCGCAGGACCTATTGTTCCCGGACCCTGAAGACAGAGAAGGCACCTCTGGTGAGTGCATATTTGTAACGACACTACAGGGGTTAAAAACAATTGTGTTTAATGTTTGATTTGTCTTGAGCAACTGGGATGCATTCACGGCCAGTACGGCTACCGGAAAAGTCTGTTAACATGTCTGGGGATGGCATGGGAATCCTCCAGGCACATCTCCATGAAGCTCTCCTGGAGGTACTCTGAAAGCCTTTGCAGAAGATTTCTGGGGAGGGCTGCCTTATTTCATCCTCCATGGTAGGACACTTTAGCACGCCAAGCCAGTAGCAAGTGGTCTGGAATCATTGCAGCACAAAGCATGGCAGCGAATGGTCCTGGGTTTTGCTCGCATTCATGCAACATTCGGTTTTTATCTTTCTGTGTCAGCCTCAGGAGAGTGATATCTTTCATGGTCACCTGGTTGAAATAGGGGAATTTTTGTAAGGGAACAATAATCCCCTGTTTGGTGATCCCCAACACATTATACCCTGGTCATGCTGAGCTGTTTGTGCTTGGCTAAAAGGGATCATGACGGAGAATAGCCACGCGGGGTAGAGGGGTGTGCTGCACATCCACCCCAAAACTGCAGCCCCTTCTTTTAAATGGCAAACCCAATCGGCATTGGTTGCTATGGGAAAGGAGAGCACTGCAGTTTGAAACCATTCCCACATGTTATGAACGTGGAAGAAGCCAACCCCGCATATCCTTTGGCTTACCATGGCTGCCTGCAAACCGAATTCTGTTGCCCAGCCATGTGTGATGTGTCACCATAATGGCAGGTGCTCAAAATAAAAGGCAAAATGCGGCCTTGTACCTAAAACACATGTGCTGTCTCCTGTGAATTGCTTGATTCACTGTGAGAGAGTCTCCCTTTTGTTCACAGAAATGTATCTTCTTAAAATCTACTTTCCCTTCCTCCCCTCCCCCCGCAGCTGCAAATGTTTCTATGCTCCCTGCATCAACTCTGTCCCTGAGGTTATCGCAGATTAGAAGGCGAAAAAAACACACTCACGATGACATGTTTTCAGAACTCATGCAGTCCTCCTGTACTGATAGGGCACAGCTGAATGCATGGAGGTATTCAGTGGCAGAGGCCAGGAAAGCATACAGTGACCGTGATCGGAACACGCAGGAGGAGATGCTGAGGCTAATGGAGGAGCAAACGGACATAATTAGGTGTCTGGTGGAGCTGCAGGAAAGGCATCATAGAGGACAGACCCCTGCTGCATCCATTGTGTAACCGCCTGCCCTCCTCGCCAAATTCCATATCTTCCTCACCCAGACACCCAAGAATTCCGGGGGGGAGGGGAAGAGGCGGGAGGCTCCAGGCATCCTGCCGCTCAACTCCAGGGGATGCCCCAAGCAACAGAAGGCTGTCATTTAAATAGTTTTGATTTGTAGTGTGGCTACAATAAGCAATGTGGCCTTCTCCTTCCCTCCTCTCCCACCCCACCCCACCCCATTATCAAACCCTTTGTACATCCGGGCTACCTTTTACTAGTGGGAAAAGCAACTAACACAGTTCCATGAAAGTGGCCTTATGCATGCAAAAGTTTCGCAGCCATTGGGAATCATCCCATACCTGCAACACTATGCAGTCCCACCAGTCTGTGCTTGTTTGCCAGGCCCAGAATCAGCATTCCACTGTATCAACATGCCCCAATGCTGCCATGATGTCCCAATTGCCACATCCTGTGCTTTCAAGAACATCTGTGTCCATATCCTCCTCACAATCTTCCTTGTGCTGGCAGCTCCTAGCTAGGATCTGCACATACTGCAGGATAATGCACGAGGTGTTCAAAATGTTCATAAAAGCAGTGTGCAGCTGAGTGGGCTCTATGCTTGGCCGGCTATGGCATCTGCACAGATAACCCAGGAAAAAAGGTGAAAAATGATTTTTGCCATTGCTTTCAAGGAGTGGGGGAGGGAGGGGAGACTGACAACATGTACCAAAAACCACCCGCGACAATGTTTTTGCCCCATCAGGCATTGGGAGCTTAACCCAGAATTCCAATGGGCAGTGGGAACTGTGGGGATAGCACTCTGCCGACCTAATGCACTTAGTGGGGACATGCACGATCAACTGTATAAAATCGCTTACTAAAGATCAACTTCTATAAAATCGACCTAATTTTGTAGTGTAGACATTCCCTTACTGTCGATAAGCACTCATACTGTAGGAACTCAGTGTTAATCACAGGTGAAAAAGGACTTTTCTGTGAGAGTGTTTGTTAAGACAATAGCAGCACATTATTTATATGAAAAGGATGGTGTTAGCCTAATTCAGCATTATTACTGTAGCACTGAAGGATGCTGGAAAGTTTAATGAACTTTGTGCATCTAATCGAGGGGTTCACATACTTCATTGCACCGTGTCCCCCTTCTGACAATAAAAATTACTTCATGACCCCAGGAGGGGGGATTGAAGCCTGAGCTTGCCCGAGCCCCACTGCTTGGGGTAGGGATGGGGGCAAAGTCCAAGCCCCACCACTCTGGGCAGGGGGGCCAAAGCTGAAACTCCAGGGCTTCAGCCCCTAGTCAGGGGGCCTGCAACCTGAGCCCTGCTGCCCAGGACTGAAGCCCTCTGGCTTTGGATTTGGCCCTGGGCAGAGGGGCGTGGGCTTCAGCCCCAAGCCCCAGTAAGTCTAAGCCAGCCCTTGTGACCCCATTCAGTGGGGGTTACAACCCACTTTGGGGTCCTGACCCACAGTTTGAAAACCACCCATCTAAGCCAACCCCCATGGCAAGATTTACAGGTCCATGTGCACTTTTATCAAAAGATCTCAACATCAAGGTTGTCTTCATAAAGAGCAGGTCAATTGTATTGGGACTAACTAATGGAGCAAGGAGACATGGGGGTTCTTAAAGGTCAGTTACCAGGAACTACAATAACAGGAGAGACAGTTGTGTCACAAAACAAGCACTGAGTTTAAGTTTCCTATTACATAGGAAGACTGTAGTCCAGGTCTTATCTTATGGTCATTCCACAAATATGCTTATTGTATAAATAGACTAACTCAATGTTTAATCACAACCAGTTTTTCAGAAATCTACGTTGCTCATGGGATTAATAAAGGAATGCAGATTCTTTCACCCATAAATCACTGTTTATAATCCAGTTCAGGCTGCAAAGTAATGATTCAATGTTAGCTGGTTAGTGGCCTTTGTGAAGTACGTTGTGGTCTCAGTAGACAAAAGTACACATCACATCTAATTGGAATTAATTGTCGGCAAATGCAAAAGAGGCCAAAATTTAACTGAGTTGTGGATACTGAATGATCTCTTCTCGTTCTCCCTCAGGTTGTTTCTCTAAGTTAGGGATGAAGTACATTGATTGGACAGAATGGAGAAGCTTGCGCTGTTGCTGCCTGTGTGGTACCTTTCTGAGGTATTGACAGTGACCTTCTGGTATTTTGGAATATCATTGATGCATTTTTAATACCTACTGAAGTTGAAATGTTTAACACTGAAGTGATCATTTACTTCCACCATCTGCAGCACTGTCAATGTCCTGCAGAGCACCCAGAGAATCCAGGAGATGAGCCTTTCATTCTGGATGTTAATCAAAACAGGAAAGAAAAATAACACAGAGACAAATTCTCAGGCATATGCTGTTCAGGATGTGTTGTATGTTCCTCTTTTGTTGGGGAAGATGGGAAGAGGTTAAAAATGTGAAGCTTGCTCCAGCCTTAACTATGGTGTGGCTCCTGCTGCTCCATAATATGGTACCTAAGGAAGAGGGAAAGACTTTCTGAAACAGAATGTCTGTTTTCTCATTTACAGAAAGGGGAACCTGCGCTCTGCTTCAGTCATCCACATGACAATTCAGGGTGCTATCATTAGGCCACCAGCTGTTTTTGCCCCTTAAAAATAAATCAATTTCTGAAGATACAGATATATTTTGTAGAAGCTTGTAATGTTTTGATGATTTCCATTTTACACTGCAGAATCTCATACTGAAATAGCATGGATTTTTCGGAGATTTATAAATAGGCCTGATTATTTAAGTCCTTCAGTGTGCAGTAAAAAAAAAAAATTATAATCCTGCAAAATAGTGACACTTTTGATCTCCATAAATGCAGCGACATCTGCAGATTTCGGAGTACTGCACCCAATAAGGTCAGTTAATTCAATACAAAAACAAAAGTTACCAATAGGACGTAGCTATTTATATTGTGTTACATTTTCTTCTTGCTCTGGCAATGATGCTTTATGTCCGCACAATAAACAGAAAAGTAGATTCCATTGGTGAGTTTCACCCTCACATTTGCTGCGGTAGCAAGAACCAAGATTCTCTATATATGCACTTAGACACCAATTGTTTAATTTATTAAAAAGTGCAGAAAAATAATAATAAATCTGTTACTTTGAAAAGGATTACATGAAGCATAAGCAAAAAAGCCAAGAAAATGTATCAAATTCATCATGGGAAAGTGGGTCACCTGCTGCAAACTATTATTAGTAAGCTTTCCTCAAAGACTAGATTCTTCATTGTCGTTTTTGAAGGTCACTCTTTTTCTCTTCAGGGAAAACTTAATATAATGCTGAGTTGTTTCAAGGATTAGCATTGCTTTGGATACCCCTGTCAATTTCAGTAATTGAAAAATGCAGCTAGATGAAAGTGCATGAAAATCTAGTTTCTATGGAAGGTGTACATCAAATGGAAGGAAGATGACCTTCAGCTGGGCCAAAGTCTATTTTAATTCCTGCTAGTCTTGAAACATACCCACGTAAGGTGGAGTTAACATTAATTCTGTTGTGACTATTCCCAGATAAAGGATCTGATCCAAAGCCCATTGGACTGAATGGAAAGATTGCCATTGACTTCAGTGAGTTTTAGGTCAGTCCCCAAGGTACTACTCAGTGTGATTAAGGGAGTCAGAATCTGGCCCATTGTAATGAATGAAAATGCTTACTGTGCTGCTCAACAGGAGTAAAGGTGGCAAAATATGATCCTCGGTGCACAAACTGCATGATTGGGGTTTTCAGTGGAAAGAAAGACTTCAGGGAAAGTTCTTACTGCTTATAAAAATGAGGCTTCTTATTTAGGTACCTAATTTGGGGTATTCCGGTTTGAAAATGTTGGCCTTAATGGTTTATTATGTGTATTTGAATTGTGCACATGCCTTTCATGCACAATGCTTCATTTTGAAAACATACTACAAAAATCATTCGCAAAAAAAATGGAATAAAAGACTTAAATATGAGTATCTTCCCTTGTACAACTGTACACAGAATAATTCCATAGCTCTATAAGCTGTGAGCCAGTATATGCAAGAAGAAACACGATAAATCACATTTTACTTAAGAGGTTTGGAGGCTTTCTGACAAATTGGATTGGTCTCTTGATGGGTCATTCATTTATAATACTATGTCAGAAATAAATAATAGCTGAATGGACCACAGATGTCAAGCTGAACTAAAATGCTTTTGTATGCGTTGAAATACAACATATATCGGAGCAAACAAAAGATCTTCTTAGAGGTGAAAAAATAACAGAGGCTATGTTATAAATCTACCAAGTGATCTAAGGCCTAAAAGAAATGACATCAAAACAGATAAAGAACAATCAAATGTGTTCAGAGACACAGATGAGTGTTTGCTTTCAAATGAGAGAATGATAAGAACTGACAGCAGTAATTATTGTCTGGAAGTGACTAGTTTCAGTCACTGTATAGAGCTATGGAGTAGATGAGGTAATTATAATACGTTAGGTTTCAAATAGAAACTGTAAGCAACTACGTGCTTATAAGGGAATCTGAAGAGCAGGCAAAATCTTCAATCCATATGTGTCAGGGCTCAGTCATTTTTTTAATCTTCAAAAATACTGGAAAATTTGTTCACCAGATTCTGAACTGCATAAACTGGCATAGCTCCACTGAAATCAATGGGAGAACAGAAACAGACAGCAACTGCTGGAATTTGGGGCTACCAAAGATACAGTGATGACTGACTTGCTCTTGCATCCACGTGAAGATCTGCAAGAACACCTCATAGAGCTCAGATGGTTTCACTAGGACTGTTATAGGTGATGTCCTCGTTAACAGTTTTTGGCTGTCAACAGTCATTGATGTAGGAGTTTGCAGAAATGCCGAACATGAAACTATCAGCTTCTGCTGACACAAGTGTATCTCCAACTTTGACATTAGCTAGTTAATGAGCCAAAAATTAGCCCGATTCATCCAAAAGCTCTTATTAGAACCCAGTTATCAGATAACTAGCCATTCTGAACTGCAAAAAGCCCATTAGACTGAAGTCTCACTTCCTTTGTCATCTGATGAGGAATGGTGTTGTTTCAAGCCATCAGTGCTGACGCTACCAGCTTAGTGCTGGGCCCTTCAAACATCAAGCATGGGTCAGGGAGAAGATGCTCACAGCAGTTGGAGCTAAGAAAAAAAGTGAGGCTACAATTAGAGTCTTCATTCAAAAACACATTTGTCGAGAAGAAAAGCAAAGGCCATATAGATTTGACTTCAAAATGTCCTCAAATCATTGTGTAAGAAAGATAAGGAATCCTGGTGGTTGACTCAGGCAGCCAGTTTAGAACAGGCTGATGCCAGGCATAGGGTTGCCATCTTTCTAATCACACAAATCCCCAACATCCTACCCCACCCCTTGTCCTGCCCCTGCCCTAAGGCCTGGCCCCGCCCCTTCTCCAAAGCCCCGCCCCATTCACTCCATTCCCCCCTCCCTCCATCGCTTGCTCTTCCCCATCCTCATTCACTTTCACCAGGCTGGGGAAGGGGGTTGGGGTGCGAGAGGGGGTGAGGGCTCCAGCTGGGGGTGTGGGCTCCAGGTTGGGGCCAGAAATGCAGGGTTCAGGATGTGGGAGGGGGCTCTGGGCTGGGGCCGAGGGGTTTGGAGTGTGGGAAGGGGCTCAGGGCTGGGGGCAGGGGGTTGCGGTGAGGGAGGGGGTGCAGGCTCCAGCTGAGGGTGTGGGCTTTGGGGTGGGGCTGAGGATGAGGGGTTTGGGCTGCACCCAGGGGGCTTGGGTACAGGCTCTGGGAGGGAGTTTGGGTGCAGGAGGTGGCTCAGGGCTGGGGCAGGAGGTTAGGGTGCGGGAGGGGGTGCGGGCTCCAGCTGGGGGTATGGGTGCTGGGGGTATGGGCTCTGGGGTGGGGCCAGGGATGAGGGATTTGGGTGCAGCAGGGGGCTTGGTGCTGGGGCAGGGAGTTGGGGTGCAGGAGGGGGTTTGGGGTGTGGGCTCCGGCCGGGCGGTGCTTACCTCAGGTGGCTCCCAGAAGCAGCCGGCATGTCTGGCTCTTAGGTGGAGGCACGACCAGGCAGCTCTGCACACTGCCTGTGCCTGCATGTGCTGCCCCCTACAGCTCCTGTTGGCCACGGTTCCTGGCCATTGGGAGCTGTGAAGCCAGCAGCTGGGGGGTGGGGCAGTGTGCGGACCTCCTGTGGCTGCTCCTGCAACTAGGAGCCGGACGTGCCAGCTGCTTCCAGGAGCCGCGTGGAGCCAGGGCAGGCAGGGAGCTTGCCTTAGCGCCCGCTGCGCCACTGACCAGACTTTTAGTGGTCAACAGTGCTGACCGGAGTCATCAGAGTCCCTTTTCAACCAGGCATTACGGTCGATAACCAGATGCCTGGCAACCCTAGGCCCAGGCAAGATCTCCACAGCCTCTGTTCAACTGTAGTGTCTGGGGTGGAAGTTGGCACCAGTTTGCCCAGTAAAAAATCAGGATGGCAGCAACAGCCAGAGTCTGCAAGATCAATTGTATTGATGGAAAGATCATTTCAAGATGCTCCTCAATTGTCCATTGCCTCCAGTCTCTGTTCTATTTGAGGAGGGGAAGGAAGTTCTGGCAGAGCCACCTTCCTTCAACCAAAAAGAGATCTGGATCGCAGTCCATAAGCTGGCACCAAAAATTTGTAACATCACCCCTGAGTTGCTGAAGACAGGTGATAGTATTGTTGTATTATGGCTACATTAGCTCTTCCAGTCCATCTGGAGCACTAATATTATCCCCGATGACTGGAAGGAAGGGTGTTATCCTACCTCTGTTCAAAAAGGGCACTAAGGCCAAGTGTAGCAATTATAGTGGTATTATGCTACCACTTTAAAAGTATTTGTTTCTGTCTTAATGTCTCAAATTAGTGACACATTTTGAGGCACAGGCTGGACACTCAGTGTCGTTTAAGACTGCACTGTCGGCCAAATCTTTACCCTGAGACAGCTGAGAAGATGTCTGAATATAATAAGCCATGTATGCAAAACTTTTTATAGACTTCTGTCAAGCTTTTGATTCAGTGCATCGAGCAAGCTTGTGGGATCTGATGAGGTGACTCAGCATCCCTGGGAAGAGAGTGTCATTGACAGAAGCGCTCTATAATGGAACAGAAAGCTGTGTTCGAGTCATGGTAGATACACGGCATTCCATTTCCATGGGAATTTGGCAAGGCTGCATCCTGTCACCATCATTAATATTGGTATTGATTGGTGGATGGGTAAATTTGAGGCGGCAGCTGTCTGTGGCATTGAGCTGAACACGGCCTTGTTGGTGAATTTGGTGAATCATTGCAGCAGATGGCTGATCTGGTCAGGGAAGGAGCAGCATGCAATGAGTTGGTAATTCATCTGGATAAAACTGTATTCTTGGCCATTACCATCAAGCAGCCTCTAACTCTAGATTACAGCTATCTTAGCATTAGCCGGTCCAGATGGGATGTCAAGCAGGTGGCAACTATTAAATACCGGGAATCATCACAGACAGTGATGGAGGATGTTTGAAAAATGTGGATGCTCATATAGCAGCAGCTGATAGCATGTTCAGAACTCTTCAGTGGCTTCTGTGGAGCCAGTGTGACATCAAGTTTATCAAGAAGCTGTGGATCTACAGAACTAGTTATATGAAATTTATTATACAGCAGTGAAACATGGGTGGCTGAGGAAGGATGAAGAGTGGTGGAATGACATTTTAGATTCTTATCATCTTTGTCACTGCTCCATATTAAGTGGCAGGACAAGATCAGCAATGAAGATATCTGTACCCAAACCCAGGAACTGCCTCCCTTAGCATGGGTTTGGTTTCAGCAGCTTTCCTGGTATTATTAGGATGGAAGACTAATGAATCATGAAGTTCATTTACCAAGCTACACAGTGAGCGATCATGTTTGCCAAAAGCTTCAGTGGCATGATATGATCGCCAGTGATGGACATAGACTGAACATCCAGCCAGACTGTCTTAAGGACCTAGCTAGAGTTCAATCCGAGTGGCACCTGACCTGCAGGGAGGCTACATCTCTTTGGGATTTGCCTTGATGAGGAGGATGAGAATGACTGAAGTTAATGGAGCCACACTGATTTACGCAAGCTGAGAATCTAGCTCTATCCTTTTACATACAAATTCTTTAAATTAAAACATTTTGGAGATGTTCCTTTATTCTCTTCTGGATGCAAAACTCCACCACTACACCCTTTAAGTTATTTATGATTGTCTTAGAATATATAGGTCCCGATCCTGCAAATCTGAATGACTTGAGTAATCTTTACTCAACCAAGAATACTACTATTTATGCAAGTAAGGGTCAAATATTTAGGACCTAAACACTTTTTAGAAATTGAGTCCCTGTGTTTACTCTTGTCATTTTATTCATCCCACTTGTTATTGTATCAACAATATATCAGATGAGTGTGACATATCTAGTTGTCTGAACCCATAATGCCTACTTCTGCTCCTCTCATCACCACCAAAGGTACTTGTAGATTGCTTTTTATTTGCTGTAGTAATTTGCCTGTAAATTCCTGGATCTCCCTTCTTATCATAGGCATTTGTAACAAAAATTTCTATACACATACTAAAATAAGGGATTTAGTCTGCAGTGCTGCTCTTAGAAATGACTTTCTTTTTGCAGAATATACTCCCCTCCCTAGCACTGTATTATAACGGCTGTTAATTTCAGAAAATAGCAACTGGCTCTGCATAAAATTTGCACTTACAGGCAATAATATAATTTGCAGTTGATTTTGAACAACACAAATGTAGTCTGTTCTAAATGAAAGAAAAGTTAATTATATTTTACAGTAACTTTATGCATGTTTTAAATGAACAGGCAGATGTGATTTTCTTTAAAATGCTTGTATGATGATTCAGAACCAAAATAATAATGAAGCATCCGGTTACTTTGAACACAGCAAATAAACTAGCACTTAGAATTGTACTCTACTCTGAATGTGGCTTTCAGTCTTCCCTTACTGAACTCCCCAGATACACTAATCATTTGTATGTATCATACTGTTCCAAAGCAGGAACAAAACTGGGGCCAGATCCTCTAATTCCTTATTCATGCGAGTAAGACTTTTACATGAGTTAGTTACATTGGAGTCAAAGGGACTACTCAGGTGAGCAAGAGTTGCATTATTGGGCCCTAATATTACACATCATTATAAATGTGGAGCATATATTTAAGAAACACTCTTTAATAGTTTCCTAGAAATAGCTTTCAAAAGTAGGAATACTTTGCCTACTAAAATACCTGGGTTTTACAAGTAAAGGTGCCAATCTTGCAACCAACCCACATACAGAAGTTTAATTGAAGTAAATGGGAGTTCACATGTAAAAGGCTTGCAGGTCCATATATAATTAATATAAAGGTGAACTGACAGGTTCATACCTGCTAAAACCTTTGATCACAGTTATATTTATCTCCTGCATTAGTTGATGACATCCCAATGTCAATAATTGGTTGATTGATTACAAAAACAGGAAAAACATAGCAGGAAGTTTCATTCCACGTGCTGCTATAGGGTACTGGCTAATTATGTCATCAACACTTGCAGAAAAAACACACGATCCCCAGTCACGTTTCCATTGTAATCAGTGTGTGAAAACCCCTGTTTGATTTGAATAATAGCAGGATCTGATCCTTTAACCCTACTTATATATGCTTATAATGATTTGGAATTTTAAATGATTTATTTTTTTAAAAGTCCTTCAGTTCAGGTAATGTGAAGAAAGAGGAGATGACGCTGAATGAGAGAACAGGGTAGACTAAGAAGAAAGGAAATGAGACTGATCAATTAAAAGTGTTATTTCTGGGTAATGACATATTATTTGTAAGAAAATAGAATGTATAAAATAACTGTCAGATATTAAATGAGAATTTGCCTGAGATACAAAATACTCTGTAATACTGAATGATTTCAAATGGCCTTCTTACCACCCCTTCTCCCCACATTCATCACAAAAACAATTATTTAGATAAAAATAAATAAATAAATGAATTGTCTAATGTAACGTGGTGACTGTCCCCTTTAAAAGTAGTAGGGACTACTAGAATAGGGTCTGTTAATCCCTCTTCCAGGATGTGTCCCTTTAAGGTTCGTGGGAAATTTTGTGCAGTCAAAGGGTAGAAGCAGGTACTAGGAGAGAGGTAGATGGTCTCAAGGCAGTCAGTGCTTGGGAAAAACTCAGCCTGAGCTGCAACATCCAGACTGCTATTTTTACAAAACTAGTGTGAGTCTGTCTACCTAAGCTGGGAGGCTTGCTTCCACCTGAAATGTAAATGTACCTGTTAGGGCCTGGGACCAGGAACCTCATAGTGCAGGGTGGGGAAAGGTTCCAGCCAATCAGGAAAAGCACTGGGAAGGAGAGCAGCATATACTGCCTTCTCTCTCTTAGGGTACATCTACACTACAGCGGGGAGTCGATTTAAGATACGCAAATTCAGCTACGTGAATAGCGTAGCTGAATTCGACGTATTGCAGCCGACTTACCCCGTTGTGAGGACGGCGGCAAAATCGACTTCTGCCGCTTTTTGTCGGCGGCGCTTACTACCACCTCCGCTGGTGGAGTTAGAGCGCCGATTCGGGGATCGATTGTCGCGTCCCGACGGGACGCGATAAATCGATCCCCAAGAGGTCGATTTCTACCCGCCGATTCAGGCGGGTAGTATAGACCAGACCTTAGAAGAGAGACACTAGTAGGGTAAAGAGTGCTAACAGCTGATCTTGTTCAAGGAGGAAAAGGATGAAGTAAAGAAGGGATAGCTATAAGTAGTTGTTTGAAGGCTGCAGCTAACCTGAATCAGTCAGCCCTGACAAGGAGGGCTGTAGGACTTCTGAACCCAGGAGGAGGAATTTGTTTGAAGTATAGCAGAGGCTCCAAGAAGGAGGGCTGTGGGAAAGGGAGAATTGGACTTGAAGGGCTAAAGAAAAGTTTTATACCTCTACAAGAGGTAATAAATCAGACCCCCACAAAAGGGGATCTTGTTCTCAGTACTAAGGCATAGGAGTCAATTATGCACGGAACCCAGTAGGAACTGAGGGCAGACAGAGTGTCTGCTGGGCCGCCCTAGGAAATGAGGGGGTGCTCTGGAGATAACTAGCAAAATTTAATTTCAGATACTGTGAAGTGGAATAGTTATATCTTGATTCTGCTGTCATTTCTCTCAGCATAAAACCAATGTAACTCTACTGCTTACAATGGAGTTACTCCTAACTTACACTAACAAAATAGAGAGGAGAGTCAGACTCCATGAGTCTCAGACTTGGCTAACCATTGTGCATTCTAGCACAGTCAAGCAGCCAAGACTGTCTTCCTCGTGAATATGCCATAAGCCACAGGGCTCTGTATTTGAGGAACAAGACAGAGTGAGGCCAGGGATATATGGTTTAAATCATGACTATCTTCATTAGTTACAGGGCAAAATTATTTCCTACAGTCCCTCAGCATGCAGACCCCACTACTCAGAGTGTGTCTGCATCATGAGAAATGCCTGGGAGGCCCTCTGGTGATTGTGCATGACTAGTTTTAAAGAAGCAGTATCACCACATACTACACCAGGGGTCGGCAACCTTCCAGAAGTGGTGTGCCGAGTCTTCATTTATTTACTCTAATTTAAGGTTTCGCGTGCCAGTAATACATTTTAACATTTTATAAGGTCTCTTTCTATAAGTCTATAATATATAACTAAACTATTGTTGTATGTAAAGTAAATAAGGTTTTTAAAATGTGTAAGAAGCTTCATTTAAAATTAAATTAAAATTCAGAGCCCCCCTCAAACCGGTGGCCAGATCCCGGGCAGTGTGAGTGCCACTGAAAATCACCTTGTGTGCCGCCATTGGCACATGTGCCATAGATTGCCTATGCCTGTACTACACTAACAAGATTCCTGAAGCAATTAGAAGTTGCCTGTCATAAAATAGCTCCAACCATCTTAAAAAGATACTGTTAGATAGTTCAAACCAAAATTTATGTTACACAAGAATTTTTAAAAAAATCTAATAATATTACTTGTTGGCTGCTGCCAAAACATAAAGACAATATCATTGTTCCAAAGAGCCAATTTGCAATTCTAAAAATTCATTTAAATCCTAAAATGAATAGAAATGGTTCTTTTGAATTCTTTAAATTACAACAAAAAAGATTTGTGGGGAAAAAACTCCCAGGAAGCTTTTGTAACCCTAACAATGTAGCTAAATAGATAAATGCTCAGCTGCTTTTTGAAAATCCCAGTAGGTATCTATCTGCATCCTTAGGCACCTAAATTGTGTTTTGAACATTTGAATTCCTAAATTATTTAGATGCTTTGAAAATTTTACCCTAAATCTCACTGAAAGTTACTGAGATTTAGGTATCTAGGCATTTCTGAAAATACCACTGGGTGCCTAGCTACATCTTCAAGTGCCAAAATACCTTTAAAATGTTGCTCCTTGGGCACTCTTGAAAATGTTACCCTAAATCTGTTTTTATTGTCCTACTGAGTGACATGTTAGCAGTTAGCAGCATAATGATGAAAAGTAAATAAGATTTAATGTTTTATCAGTTGTAGTAAAATAACTTATCAACAGGCAAGCAGGGCTTTGGAGCTGTGCTCCGGCTCCGCTCCAGCTCCAGGCAAAAACCTGCAGCTCCACTGCTCCGGAGCGGTTCCGCGCTCCAGCTCTGGGCTCCACACCAAAGCCCTGCAGGCAAGGGAATTTGTGTGTGGGGGTGGCGTTTATAAGCTATTTCAAAATGTTTTTAAGTGACATGCTAAACCAACATAATTCTGAAGGAATTGTTCTAGTGTCAGCCAGATAATGCAGTCCTATTGGAATGTTATTTGAGGCCTTTGTATTACATCCTGTATTCATGTCATTAACCCAACATAACATGATTTTTATCTCCTTGTGCTGTTCCATCAGAATCAATATTAATAATGCTACTAGTGCTATCAAAAGGGACCAGATTCTTCAGTGCTTTTCACTGCTCAGGGTGTTCTAAGGCAGCGGTTCTCAAACTGTGGGTCGGGACCCCAAACTGGGTTTAGACTTGCTGGGGCCCAGGGCTGAAGCCCAAGCACCACCCCTGGGGCCGAAGCCCGAGGGCTTTAGCCCTGGGTGTCAGGACTCAGATTACAGGCCACTGCCTGGGACTGAAGCCCTTGGGCTTCGACTTTGCTCCCCCCCGCCACCTGGGGCACCAGCTGGCTCAGGCTTCGATCCCCCTTCTTGGAGTCATATAGTAATTTTTATTGTCAGAAGGGGGTCATGATGCAATTAAGTTTTTGGAACCCCTGTTCAAAAGCATGTTAGGCTGGAGGTGGCATAGAACCAACCCCAGAATCAGGAAATTGTATCACTATATATTTTTTGTTTTTTCTCTCTCTCCTTCTCACTTGAAAGTCTCGCTTCTTTCATGCACTTCCATACTACTTCCACTGCTGTCTAACGGGACTCTAATTTTTAAAACAAAAATTAACAAGAGAAGCATACAGAGTTATTGTTTAACTCATTTCTCTTTATAAATACTTTACCTTTACAAAGTATACTGTGATGAACACACTAATTTTGACAGGTTTCAGAGTAGCAGCCGTGTTAGTCTGTATCCGCAAAAAGAACAGGAGTACTTGTGGTGCCTTAGAGACTAATACATTTATTTGAGCATAAGCTTTTGTGGGCTACAGCCCACTTCTTCGGATCAGAAGAAGTGGGCTGTAGCCCATGAAATCTTATGCTCAAATACATTTGTTAGTGTCTAAGGTGCCACAAGTACTCCTGTTCTTTTTACACTAATTTTGGACACATTTACCTACTGCTTAATGATACACATAAATAATACTCCAGTAGTTTTGAATCTTTTTTGAAAGATACTTCAAATTTCAAGATGCCACAAACTTGTAAGTAAAAAAACCTGAACAACAAAAAGTTTACCATCAACCTATTTACAATGTGATATGGTTACAAATGCCCCCTCTCTATCTAGCCAGGTAGAATAGGAAGCATTTTAGGAATAGGAATCCATCTGATTCATTATTTATGTGTACTCATTATATTCTAACTAGTATTGGGATGAGTGAGTGAAGCTCACATGGGAGGTAACAGATGCATGTTTAGGTGGTTTGCACTATATGGTAACATTTTTAGGGCTAAATTCCACACATACATATGCAATTCCTTTAGGCTTGAACTGTAGTTCTGCATGTGGGTCTGAGGGCATAGTTTCAGACCCAGCTTTCATTTATATCCAAATAACCCTAGTGAAGGAAATGTGGTTGCTAGGATGTAAAAGAGGACAGAATTTGACCCATAATTTGGTCCTTAGAATTATATAATTGATCCAAGTCTTTCAGCTATTCTTATTCACTTTATTCTTATTACTCAATCATCCATTTGTTTGTTTTCCTGTAATTCCCTATGCTAAATGACTGTTCATAATTTTATAAGTGTTGAAGATCAAAACAACTGTTTGTAAAAATGAACCAGATCAAAATGTCCTATACCTTTTTTGCTTCAATAGATGACTGTTCTTTTATTTTTCTATGAAGTCAAAAAATGACTCTACTTCTGTATTATTTATCATTCACACATAGCTGCCTGAAGTCTTATCTTCTGAAAGACTGTCTTTACTGACTAAAATGAACTGTTTTTGTCAACTTATTTTTAGCTTTCAAAATTTTTCAGTACATTTGTATCTATACTTAAGCTGCATGTTTTACTCATTCTTTGCTGTCCTCTTGCCATCACCTACTATTTCTGTCTTTGATTATCTGAGCCAAATTTCCACCCAGCCCACGAAAAAAGGCTGGGAAATGATAGTGGGGCCAGCCTGCTGATATCTCCAGGCAAGAGTTAGAAGCATACATGAGAAGGAAATGGGGCTGAGAAACATTCTAGCTAGAGAGGCTGGGGTAAAGTGTGGTTTTGTGAAAACACTTAAGGGTTGACACATTTTTGTTGAATCTCAGATAGGATTTCCAGGCTTCCTGATGCTGAGCCAGACTCATGAGTCAGTCAGGCAGCCTGGAAAGCCAGCTGGCCTGGCAGTCCTGCGGTTCCTAGGCCTAGGATTCCCTGGCTCTAGGACAATCCATGTGGCTGGGCTGCCCTGGAGCTGGTAGAAACCAGGCTCTGCAGTAGCTGCTACAGACACTTTCCATGTCAGTTTCACAGGTCAGTTCCATGATACTGTTCAGTGGTGGGCAGCTGTGAAACTGCCATGAATTATGTCAATTTCATGAACCAGCTATCTGGGATCATCTTTTATCTAACACCATGTTTCTGGAATGAAGTTTTTCAAAGTTGCCAGTTTGTGGGAAATTTGGGGGAGTGGAAATTGGTTTTGACCTGAATTTGATTGAAATTTCAGAATGACAATTTTCTGTGAACCAGAATTTCCAAATTTCAACTAGCTCTACTTGAAATACATCATAAATTGCTTGGGAGTCTTATGTTGAGCATGTCACAGCATCTGGCCCTAGAATTTTTATCATTTTCTTTTTGCACCCAGCTCCATCTTTAAAGAGCTTCCTGAAAAAGGAAATAGGGTTCTTTTTGAGGCAGGCAGGGTTTTTACAGCTGGGAAACTGAAGCACCAGGACATTAAGGTCAACATTTTCAAAAGTCACCACTAATGTTGTGCAGCTCAATGACGGGGCACCAAATTTAAGACAACTAGGACCTGGTTTTTCAGAATACTTAGCATTTTTTGCAGCACTTCATATGTTCAAAGCACATTAGGGACATTAACTGATTAATCTTCTTAACACTCCTGTGATTTATATATTATTATCCCCCTTTTACAGATGGGAAAACAAAGAAAGGCAAAGTGATAGGTCCCCAGCCACACAATGAATCACTAATACAGCCAGAATGAAAATTTAGGACCCCTGTTCCTCAAACATTTGCTCAGTCCTTTAGACCACCCTTCCTTAGCTCCACAAGTAGTCAGCAATGGCAGCTCCCCTTGACTTCCCTTGTAGTTGTGATTGCTGAGCACCTGTGAAAATCAGGCCCTATATGTTTTAAGCTGTACACCCATCAAATGAGTAACACATGATTAGCGGTTACATGCAAAATTTCTGGTGTGACTCGCCCAGTGTCATGTAGGCACTTTATGGCACACACAGAATCTAGGTCACCCGGATGACACACAAACTGTAACCATAGGCTCATCCTTTCTCTTTTTGCAGTTCTTTGCCTCATTCTCCACACGCCTTCCAACTTCTGCAACCCAGGTCCTTCCTCACTAGTAACCCTGATTCAGCCACAGAGCACTACCCATCCTGGGCACAGGCAGGGGTCCTCTAAGGGAAAAAACTGCGCGATCACAGGAAAGGCTGCACAACAATGCATGCACGCAAGGGGGCTGGCCAGGGCCCCCTTAAATCTGGTTCTCTCATTGCCCACTAGGGGGTTTCTTGCACCTTCCTGGGAAGCTCTGCTATTGGCCGCTGGCGGAGGCAGGGCACTAACCCGGGCTGACCCCGACCAGCAGCACCCAGTATCCCCTCTCTCAAGGCCCACGCGTGGAGACTGGCAGCGGGGCGGGCGGCTCTGCAGTTGGAGGGCGCCACCCCGCCGCGTGCACGCGCCTCCCTTGGGACTGCGCGCGGGGGGAGGGAGAGGCGGGAGCGCGATGACGTCTCCGGGACGCCGACAGGTTCCTATTGCCGCCGCCTCCGCTGCTGCCGCTGGGGTTTGTATGAAAACATCGGGGGCGCTGGGCTAGAGCCGCGCCCGGCCTGCGGGTGACTCCGGCTTCCCACTGGCCCCCTCTCGTTTGGGTGCGACGGGAGGTGCCCGGAGCCGGGCGGCGGAGGCCGAGCCTCGCGGACCGCAGCCGCCGCCTTGCCCCGGGGTGAAGGTGAAGCCGGGCTGGCGGGCGGGGCGCGGACGGACAGTAGGCGCCCCCCTCCCTCCCCGCAGGGAGCCCGGCGCTTGGCTGCTGCGCGGGCGGGAGCTGGGCACCGGGCGGGAGTGGGGAGAGCTCTGCCCACGGGCTGGGGATCTGGAGCGGGGGTGGCTCTCCCGGCTGAGCCGAGCGGCGGGCGGGCTGGCTGCCTGGCGTGCCCGAGTCCGGCTTGCGAGGGAGGGAAGGGAAGGGAACCCCTCGGTCCTCTCCACCTGGTGAGAGGTTAGCGGGGCTTCCGATGCAGATCGGGTCCCTGCTAGTGGTCCCAGGAAATATTTGTAGGGTTGCCTTGGTGGTGGGTAGCCCCGATTGGCTATTGCTGTCCCACCTCCATCGCTACCAAAGGCGGCCAACGTAATGGAGGTGTTAGTTGCACTCTTCGACTCCGCGAGAAACAGTGTGACTTTTGCAGTGGAAATGTTGAGTGTCCTTAATAGTTGTTTAGTCTGGACTGTTATCAGGTTATCTTACTGATTGCTTGTTTTTGTTCGGTATTTTTATCTAGTCAGTGCTACTATGCCAAGTGTACTAGGTTACACAATTTGTTTACACTAGTGCATTCTCGCCCTCCCTCTGATTTACAGCATGTGGCTTTTTTTACATCTGTATTTTGGTGCCAAACATTTTCTGGTGATGTTAGATGGCCCTTGAACAAAACTTGTCCCCCTTAGAAAGCAGAAAATTATACATAATATTATATTGCCTTATCCACATTTGTATTGCTGACCTTCCAAAACTTTCCTCTCATGACTCCACTGTGCTAACTGTGTAGGCAAACGAGCATAAGTATTTGTACATAAATGACCACTGTGGAAATAACGCTTAGTAAGTGCGCTTAACCTGCCAGGAATCTGCTTAACATAACGTTCTTAAAAATCTATAGACTAGTGTCTCAGTAATAATATTTTGCACTTAAATAACACTTGTCTTTCCCCCCTACCCTTCTATTGAAGTGCTGTGAAATTGATTTGTAGAACTGGGATTATTGGTGACACTTTCAAAAGTGCTTAAGTGCCTCAGTGAGGCTTTTAAGTTAAGTATGTGGTGTATAATATCTGGAGATATACCTATCTCATAGAACTGGAAGGGACCCCAAAAGGTCATCGAGTCCAGCCCCCTGCCTTCACTAGCAGGACCAAGTACTGATTTTGCCCCTGATCCCTAAGTGGCCCCCTCAAGGATTGAACTCGCAACCATGGGTTTAGAAGGCCAATGCTCAAACCAGTGAGCTACGCCCCCCCCCCCCCCCACTTTCAAAAAATACTTTCAAAAGTGCCTAGGAGATGGTAAGCTATATTTCTGAGACTTCTGTGTGTAACCCTTTACAAACAAACATCTGTAACTGTTTAGACAATCAAAGTTAGTTGAGCTTTTACTCTTTTCTTTCTCTTCTAGGTGTAAGATTTCAGTTGTAAATTTTGGGGCAGGGATCATATATTCCTATATATTTGTACAGTGCCTAATGCAGTGGGGAATTGATCCGGATTGGGTGTGGTGGTCTTCAGATACAATTGTAATACAAATGTTGATATGGAGGAAAATAGAAATATGTTCACAATGATGGGAAAGTAGTGATATAATTTTAGAGGAACTTTCATACTTGAATGACCTTAACAAGAAAAGGTTTTGCAAAATGTAATTTACTTTGCAAGTAGCTGTTAGTGTTCATTTTGTTGCATATCTATTTTTGAATACTTTTTTTTTTTTTTTTTGGTGACAAATCCTGTAAAACTGTCATAGTCTTATGCTTATGACTGCATAGCTGTTGCTGGAAATGTTCATTACACTAAGCATTATGACTTCATTTTAAGAGGCACGGATGAGAGCATTGTGGCTATGATGGTATAAGTTCTTATTTAAACACCTCTTGTAACTGGAAGAACTTGTTAAAAGAGATTGTCTTGGCATATTTAAATTGCTTAGTAATGTGTGCCTAATTAAATCTTAAAATGGTTGTTACACTGGGAACAAGCTAGTGATAATTTGACACAATCTCAAAGAATGCTCAAATTTTCTAACAGAATGGTGAACAAGGGGTTTATTAGCACCTTGTCCCTTGTTCACCACCTTCCCCTTATCAGTACAACAACACATGCTTTTAATTTCCTTCTCTTCTCTTTCTGCATTTTATCCCCCCCTTTCTTTTTTCCCTTTTCCCTTTTTACTTTTTGCATTTTGTCTCTCCCTTTCCCTTGTGTGCTCTTCCACTGTTTCTCTAAACTTGGTGTGAAGAACATGCTTTGGGAAGACCATAAGGGTCTTTCATTTCTTTAGCTAACTACATGTGGAACTTGCTGTAGAGGACAACTGAATTACTGAAGGTTTTCCCTCTGAAGCAGTTGGCTTTTTTTTTTTTATTGCTGTTCAGCTCTGTATTCTTAACTTCATTTTGCTGCTAGACTGTTCGCCTCAAAGTATAAACCAGAGTATACATCTGCTGGTTCATTTCTCTCTCTGGCTATAGAAGCCACTGCAGAGCAACACAAGGTGCTCCTTTCCCTCTGACTTGAGCTTGCTGCTTCTACAGTACTCTTTCTATACTGGGAGGCTAAGCCTCAGTAGTGAATCCATTTCTCATGACAACACAAGATCACTAGTCTGGCCCAGATGTTCATGAACATTTCAGTAAAAATTGTCTTCTGATTGTAGAAAAGTTTCCCCTCCTTCCATCCCTTCTTCATTGGAATCATCTGATTTTGAGTGGTGGGATTCTCAAAAAAGGGACTTTAGTGTTTAGCTGCCATTCTAGGTACCTTAGTCGAAACATTTAGATTCTCATAACACTGATCATCTGCTGTCTAGCCTTGTAATCACATAGGAAGTTTAGGTGCCTAAATTTCTTCTAGTAAAGTCCCAAGCTGATTAAATTTCTGCTGGTGGCCATACATGCAGCCGCCTCAGTCCTGACACCACTGAGCAGCTTTGCACCTAATTCACACCTAAATCCCAGTTGGATTCACAAACTAGGCATTCCCAACCTATCTTGCCTGTGGGGCCTGATCCTGTAGATGTACTTGTAGGCTGCCTTAGAACATGTTGACTAGACGGGGGGCAGCCGCCTAGTGGGGAGCTGGGGACAGCTGGGCTCTGGCTGCCCAGCTTTCTTGTCAATTTCATGGCTGCATGAAATTGACAGTCAATAGCTGATGGAAGTAACACAGTGTCTACACCAGTGGTTCTCAAACTATTGTGCTGGTGGCCCCTTTCACATAGCAAGCCTCTGAGTGTGACCCACCCCCCTTATAAATTAAAAACATTTGTTTATATATTTAACACCATTATAAATGCTAGAGGCAAAGCAGGGTTTGGGGTGGAGGCTGACAGCTCGTGACCACCCCCCCATGTAATAACCTTGCGACCCCCTGAGGGGTCCCAACCCCTAGTTTGAGAACCCCTGGTCTACACAGAGACTGTCGCCCCAATTACACCGACATAGGCGCTATGCCTCTTGTGGAGATGGAATTATGTCGGTGTAGTAGGGTACTTACATCTGTGGGACAAGGCTGTCGTGTGTACTCTGACATAAGCTGCCTTATGTCAACCAAACTGTGTAGTGTAGACCAGGCCTAACTCACTTTGAGGGATGGGGCTTAAACCACACACCTCTTCTTGGCATTTCCTATTAGCTAGTCTATGTGGCTCCCCACTCAAAATGCTAGTTATGTGAATCCCCTTTTTTAGGGGCCCTTTTCTTTTTATCATGTTTATTGCCCAAGTATTTTGGTACTTCCCACCCTAAACACATTCATGGGAAGTTAAATCTCTAAATAGGTGAACTGTTCTTGTGTATCATGTTTTCTTTCTGTTATAACTTGCTTGGCAGGCAAACCTGAAACAAATTAGTAGCCAAATTACAGCCTAAATTAATTTTAAAAAAAAGTTGGGGAGTGGGGAAAGGAAGATCATTTTACCTACATAATACTTCCAGCTGAAGTTGTAATGACCGAGACTCAATCACTGGAAATTCTCTGTCAGAGACAGTTCTCAGATATGGATTGCACTTGCTAAAATTTGTTAAACTTCAGAGTGATAATTAGGGTTTCTCTTTCTCTTTCTGTTAAATACACTACACTAGGGCAAAAATGTAATACTGCTCACCATAAGAATTCTTGTGATCTATTGTTGGCTAACTATTCCACACATCTTTACTGTGTCCGAGACCTTCATAAAGCTTTGTATAAGCCTTTTTAAATGCCTCTGTATAAACTGCAGGTTAGTGTTAGCCTTGACAAAGACCAGCTTTTTACTGTAATGTGGTAGCATGTAAACTTTTGAGATGGTTAGTTTTCTTGTATAGTAAATATTTGTAGAAAAAATAAATATAAGGAAACGACAATAGTCCATCTAAAAGTATCCTCTCTAAAGATTTTCCAGCTTCAAGAGCTTATACTTAATTTTTATTGTGGGTCTGAAAATAGACTCTCTAATTTCTTATGAGACTCCTAGTTATGAAGAGATTTTTTGCTTTGATTCAATTGGTAAAGTTACATTTCTGTCTTCCTGTACTTATCCAAAAGACTGTAGTCACCAGAGTTGGCAAAGACCTTCTGATATGAAACAGCTTCTTAAGGAAGGAATATTTTCAATGCAATTTGAAGGTGTCCATGCTATGAAATGGGGAAAATATATTGATATCAACACTCAAATTCACAGCCATGCAAATTTAGAACATAAGAATGGCCATACTGGGTCAGACCAAAGGTCCTCCAGCCCAATATCTTGTCTGCCGACAGTGGCCAATGCCAGGTGCCCCAGAGGGAGTGAACCTAACAGGTAATGATCAAGTGATCTCTCTCCTGCCATCCATCTCCACCCTCTGACAAACAGAGGCTAGGGACACTGTTCCTTACCCGTCCTGGCTAATCGCCATTAATAGACTTAACCTCCCTGAATTTATCTATTTTTAGCTGCACAAAATCTCACACTTCATTTATCTATGGTATGCATTCAAATATCTGAAAAATTATTAGGGAATGGTAGGTTCTGTGAATAGGAATGGAGCACACACTAAAACATTTTATTGTTTTTAAAACTGCTTTAGAGGAAGAGAGCTGATCCCCACAAATTGTGTATCTTTATTTCTGCTGTTGACTGACTTTCATTCTTAAAGAATTTTCAGAAAATATGTTATTTAAAAAAAAAAAAAGTGTTTGTATCAAAGATCTTAGAAACTAGGCTGGCCCTGGGCAACATTCTAGAATAAGTGTAGATACTTGCAATATTAATTATAACTACTTGTAAAACAAGGTGTTACTGTAGAGTTAGGCACAACATAAAGTTGATCACTTGAAACATCGCTGAGAGTCCTGCAAATTTAATAACTGATTAAGAAGAATTGATGATATTTCAGGTCACTAAAAATGTGAATTGGGCTGCAGAAAGAAAGTAGATTTTTGAATTTGTGCCTTAGACAGAGACCTCTAGATATTATCAAATTTGAAATCTCCCTGAAGCACTTTGGAGTTTCATGAGTGTTAGTAAATGAAGCAATATACGTTGAAGTTCAATCTGTTAGTCTTTAAGGTGCCACCAGACTCCTTGTTGTTTTTGTAGATACAGACTAACACGGCTACCCCCTGATACTAGTCTAATTTAGAATGGAAAATAGCAAGTTTCCGTTGACTAGCACTTCTAAGCTTGTATAGCTACGTTGTAGAAATGGCCTCTTTCAGAAATGAACCAGTCCCTCAAAAAACCAAACCAACCCCCTCTCCCCAAACGACTGGTAGAGATTGTCATTTGTACTACCTTAATGTGGAACTTGTCCACCAAATCTGTGAATGAAGAAGTGATCACTTTCTCCTCTAAAAGAATTGAATGTATGCTTTAGATTATAACTCCTTCAGGATGGAGATTCTCTCTTCTGTGTTATAGTGCCAAGCACAGTGAGGCCCCAATCCCAGCTGGAACTTCTGGGCACTAACATAATATAAATGTTTACTGCTAAAAGGAAGGACATTTTGTTCTGATCAAATGATCACTCACACCAATCTATAGTAACTAGCTTCTGTCACCCAAATTATGGGTGAAGATGCGTGACCCTAACTACCCCTGTATTCAGACCCTATGCACTACTGCAAGGGTATTTGTACAAACTATGCCTTGTGAGATGTCATTTGAGAACTAAAACCACACTAGTTAATAATATAATTGAGGAATATATGTGACAATGGTGCATGTGGAGTTATGGAGGACCTCTGATACTATGTTTTAAAGTCTGTATTTGAACAAAGTAAAAACAAGTCTGCCCTGGTCTTGAATATGAATGGAGCAGATTACCGCATATGTAAATTGTAATTTCATGGTCAAATAGAATCATCAAAGCTCACAAGGTGGTTTTGGGGCGGGGGGAGGTCTGCGTGTTTGGATCATAAAAAATTGTGTATTTGCTTGTTTAACCAGCTTGGTCATCAGACAGAGACCATGAGGCTATATTTACATAAAAGCTAAACAAAACCATCAAACTGACAAGGGGAGGTGATAAGGGCATAACTGTCAGCAGAGGATGGAGACTGCACTCCCAGGAAGGCATCCTGTTCAGGGTCAATGAACTTTAAGAGAGATGCTTTTCAAAGGTTTACTGGACCTATAAAGAGAGGGGCAGTGAACCCTTAAGATGACAAGGGTAACCTGCACCTTGTACATCTGTGGAAGGTCCTTATTGAGAGAGAGTCAGCCATGCTGGACCAAGAGTAATTAGTGAGTGAAATCATCTTAAACAAAGACTATGTCTTGCTAGATTAAGTTCTAGATTTGTAAATGCATGTTAGCACTTTTATTTGCTTGTAATTATATCTACCTGTTTTTCTTTTTTCACTTGGCATCACTTAACCTGTGTCCTGTTGTTAATACTAGTTTTGTTTTAATCTAAACCAACCCAATGCTGTGTTTGAATTGGAGTTTCCAGTTAATATGTGGCAAGCTGCTGAGTATTCTCTCTTAACGGAGCAAACAAACCTTATTTCTCTGAGTGGTCTAGGAGAGGGTTGGTTGCCTCAGGGCAGATGGTTTTGGGGAAATGCAGGACTGGTAGTGTGTTGGGGTCACTTGGCTGTTGTAACCAAAGTTGGTGGAGATCAGTGTGTGTCTGTGGTGTAACAAGCAGGCTGTGGAGTCAGTTACTGAAACATAGCTGCTTATCACACAGACACTTGGTGTGTGCTTTCTGGGAGCAGAGCATTTTATGGCATTCAGGGCCGGCAGTGACACAACCTCTTGCTGGTCTGGATTGCATCCCTAAACGTCACAGGAGGATATTGAGATAAGTGTACACCAAGTATCCTAGAGATTCTTGCTACATCTAGTAGGATTCTGATGTTATAAACTTAAGCCCTGATTCAGGAAAACACTTAAGCACATGCTTAAGTGCTTTCCTGGCTTGTGGTCTTTGGGCCTGTTCCTGAAAACACATACATGCATGTGTAACTTGTAAATCAGGTCTCTTTGGGAACAGGCCCTATGTTTGTAAAATCAAAGTCCTACTGGATGCTTTAGCAGAATGACATCCATAGGGAGTACAATGAATGTAATAGTCTATTTTTATACTAGTTTGTCTAACCAAACATTCCAAATGTCTTGAAAAATCTTGCTGCTTATCAGTTTATAAGCCATTCTTTCATGCATTTTTGAAGTTTCCCAGTATCACCAATGATGTACCATCAGGATCCTTTCTGTTTTCCATTGGTGTGATGCACAAGAAAAAAGAACATGCAGAAATTCTTGTCTGTGAGGACCAGCAACATCTATAGGAAGAGTGCCACTATTGGTTCTAGTGGAGGGTTTTAATTCTGTTCTAATTGTTCACATATTGTTTTTCTGTATTTTTGTAGTTTATTCCATAGTGTGTATGTATAAAAAGTTGGCATCCTTCCATATTTAGTCTCTATTCATCTGTGTAATCATTTGAGTAGAACAAAAATCATGAAATATATTCTAAACGTTGTATCTACTGCTATATCTTGTTTCAAGGTACAAGCATTTTTTAATCCCTCTAAATGTTCAAGAAGCCTCTTGCTCAATAACCTGTTAAATCGTATCCTCAAACAAAAAAAATCATCCGTTGTGTTGTGGTTGGGTTCATACATCCATTTTTTGTCCATTACATCAATAATTGCATTACAGTAGAACAGTGGTTCTCAACCTATTTATCATTGTGGGCCGCATATGAAGCCCACAAAGTGTTAACTGGGTCACAAATTGAGAACCACAGAGCCCCCCCACAGTCACTTATCCTCAGTGCCCTCCACCCAAAGACTCCTCCACAAAGTGGGGCCAGGAGCGGAGAGCTGGACGTGGGGCAGGGACCCCGGACTCTGCTGCGCGGCGACCCCGAGTCCTGCTGTGGGGGGCTGGGCGATAGCCAGCTCTCCAGACAACGAGCTCTGCTGTGGGGGGGCCAGACGGCAGCCAGCAAATACAGTACCGTACTATGGTAAACCTAAACTACAAAGAAAATAAAGGGAAAACAGCATTTTTCTTCTGCATACTAAAGTTTCAAAGCTGTATTAAGTCAATATTCAGTTGTAAACTTTTGCGAGAACAACCATAACGTTTTATTGAGTTTCAAACAACCTCCATTGCCAAGGTGTTTGTAACTCTGAGGGTCTACTGTATAAGCATGAGCTTAAAAAAAGAGAAATAGACTCCAATCCTGAAAATAATTAAGCACCTGAGTAACTTTACTCACCTGGGTTCTGTGGGACTACTTATGTGAGTTATAGTAAGCACCTGCTTTAGGCTTTGCAGGCTTGGGATCATTGCATCATGAGGCTCTCACGTATTCTGTTAGTGTACTCAGTTCAGAGAAAATGATCTGATGTTAGTTTGATCAATATTGATTTGTCTTAGGAAGACAAAGCTTGGTGTTCAAGTTTTCAAACAGATTGAAACTTTAATTAAAAATCTATAACATCTTCTGGATTTTTGAAATCTCAATTATTTGGGTGGTGATGGGGATCTGTCACATGTAGAAAGTACTCCATTTGCTTGGTGTTAGGGTAGCTCTTAATTTTTTTTTTTTTTTTTTGGTCAATCTGATAAGTTCTGGCAAAATTGTCTTATGTGTATGTAAGCAAAGTCAGAATGAGCTCTACCCTGACATGTGGTGGTGAGTTGCGGAAAAGGACTTCAGGGGCTGATCTCATTTGCCTGGGCACACCCACCCCGCCTAGCATGAAGGAACTACTTGCCCAAATGGTCACTTTGGCTGCTGTGGGACCCTCAGTCTCTTTGTTATTGGGGGCAGGAGTAATAAAGTGGTGTTATCCTGGTCATGGAATCAAGGACAGTAGAATTCTACTTGGCATTTTATGACAGAGGGACTCGCCCTCAACTAAATAGCACTTGCTAGGCAAGGGACATGGGTTCCAAAGCCCAGTGAACTGAGAGAGGCTGGGGATGCATATCTGTACCTGGTGTTTAGGGCCCTCAGAAGGCGCCCACAATACCACTTTGACCCCTCCTCTCTCCACTGTGTAATAACAGAGCTAATTTTTGACTTCTTTAGGAGTCTTGTTACATGCCGCAGAGCTGAAATTACTGATTCCTAGGTCTAAGCATTAGACCTACTTTGGCCAAGTGGTTCTGAGTGTGTCAACACTGCCTCCCCCCCCCCCCCCAACAGCTGAAATCACTAAAGAGCTAAAGTTACTAAAGAGCTGAAATCACTGAGAGCTGTGTTAAGGGAGGGTGAGGGGGAGCTGAAGACATATTGGTTAGCGGCCAGCAGGACTGCTGGCGGAGAGGAGCAGCTGGTGGTGAAAACTGTAGCAGAACCCCGTGGAGAGGCGTGGCAATCAATGGTTGACCCGAGTAGTGGAGCATGTAAACTGACCCCCATACCTTCCTCCACTTCCACCCAGGCTGGGAGGTAAACTCTGCAGATGAACTTCTGAACTCTGGGGGCTGCACTGACCAAGGACAGAAACTGTGGGTGGGGTGACTGTTGGATTGCTGTACTTTTCCTGAGGGGAAAAGGACACTGCCAAACTTACTTGGGGGTGGGTCTTTTGCTCATTGTTTGCGTTATGAATCCTGTTTGTGTGATGTTTCCCCAACATAATGCTGCAATGTTTCCCTCCTTTATTAAAAGGCTTTAGCTACACTCCGGCTCTGTGCTTGCAAGAGGCGCTTAGTGGGGATGGTATGTAATTGTCCCAGGTCACTGGGTGGGGGCTTGAGCTGGTTTTGCATTCAGTTATTGAAACGGAACCCCTAGATACTGAACCTGGCCCTTGTTGCTGCCAACTCTGACGGGCAGAAGGGTTACATGTAGGCTTGGCAGAATAAGATTTTTATTTTTTACATGAGATTCTAGGAGCATTACCTCAAGTGGCCAATCCGGCACTGTTTCGCTTGTGACATTGACCAGCTGGCGGACAACTGAGTCTATGGGTGCATGCAGTATCCACATATTAACATGTACTGAAGTGCTTTACAAGTGGAGCCAGCTACAGAGCTAAAGTAACTAGGATCACAAGATAGCAATTTGTTTCATTCTGAAGCCCACAAAAGCACTTTGGTGCAGTTCAAGTGTCTGAATGCTCTAGGTCAAGGGAAAAATAACGACAGGAAGAGGGGGGGAAAACAGGAGGAGACAATAAAAGAGATGGGGAAAGAAAAGAATGGGGCTGTTAATGTTAGCAACTCACATGACTGGAGAATTGTGTGCAAAGTGTACTGATGAATTATCAAAATCTCTCTTTAGTAGTCTGCTAGACCATGCAGTGAACTTGTATTTAAACCCTTTAAAAAAAACCTAAAGAAATAATCCTCTGATCCTATCCACTTGCCCCACACTAAGCTATTCCTTTACTGCTGGCAGTCAGACAGCATTACCTACAGCTTTCTTAAAGAGACATCAATTTGAAATTTAGTGAATTAAAATAAAAACTTAAAAGTATTTTCAGATACCATATCTACCCCATGCCCACTCAGAACAGGTATAGTATCTACAAGAATTTAAAAATAAGGTGTGTGGGGTTTTGTTTAGTCATATTTTCAATTACTAGATTTCCAGTTGATATTTCATATAGTCCAATATGCATGAAGTAATAGCCCTCTATGGGCTCAAAGTTTACCAGTTACAGAGAAAGAGTCCAACTTCCACCATTAGGACTACCAACAACCCAACAGACCAAACCTGCATACAACTACACTGGACCCTCGGTAGAACACAGGATTTGGGATCCATGTACTGTACCGTGGGGACTGCGTTAAAATGAAATGCAATTAAAGTAATTAAATTTGGGATCCATGGCTGCGACCGCATTATATGCGAATTCGTGCTATGTAGATGCACGTTCTTCCGAGGGTCCAGTGTATATATTTTTTAAATTTCCAAATAAAAATGCTTCTTTAAGCTGGAGTTGCAGTTTTATGTACATAAAAACAGCCAAAATCCAGGAGATTCAAAGTTAAACTTCTCATTCAAAGTGTATTTAAATATATAAAGAGAACAGAAACAGAGTTTGGTATCAAACACTCTTAAATCTGCAACCCTGTCCATCCACAACGTAAGCTTTGTGTATGAGATCAGTATCACAGTTATCTATTCATTCAGGCTCTTATACTGGTGCTCAATTGTAATATGACCTAACATTTTAAGCTTTGGCTATTTTTCCAATTCAACCAGAAACATCTAAACACCAGAGTTCATGAGCTTTAAATTTATGGTTAAACTACGTCAGTGATTTATGTAGCAGAGCATACATATCCTAAATGCGAATATAAATTGGGTTTATGAGGTTTCCAGCCACAGGCAGCCCTAACTACTGGGCACAGAAACAGGTTAAAATGGTTACAAGAGTACCACAGCATTAAATGAGAAAAGTATATTAGAAAGGGAAGAAGTTAGTTGGTCTTTAGTTTATAAGCGTGTGTTAATACCTTGCATTTATATAGCAGCTTCTATCTGAAACTCTCAACATGCTTTATGAATTTCAGTTAATTTAACCTCACAGCACATCTGTAAAACATCTTTGACCTTCCATTTTTCCACGTGTGAAGAGGGAATAAGCAATTTTCCTGTAGGAACTCAGTGTTGGAATAATGTGACTCCACACCACTCACTCCATCCATTAAGTAATCTGCACTGTACCCAGGCATGCAACCTAAAAACCAAGGCCAGAAAGGTTTGCACTGAGGAAACCTACACATGTACTACACACACCCCTCTGTCTCTAGCCATGAATCCTGAGAGACGAGCAAGTCAGACACTCAACTAGCACAAATCTAGAGGAGGTGAAACAGCTGACCCACATTATGTGATTTTGGAAGTTGTACATGCAGTTATTTGTATTTTAAGAAAATCTAAAGACGTTAACCAAGATCGGGGGCCATTGTGATAGACTAGTGCAGGGGTTGGCAACCTTTCAGAAGTGGTGTGCCGAGTCTTCATTTATTCACTCTAATTTAAGATTTCACGTGCCAGTAATACATTTTAATGTTTTTAGATGGTCTCTTTCTATAAGTCTATAATATATAACTAAAGTATAGTATGTAAAGTAAATAAGGCTTTTAAAATGTTTAAGAAGCTTCATTTAAAATTAAATTAAAATGCAGAGCCCCCCAGACCGGTGGTCTCTGGCATGCGTGCCATAGGTTGCCTACCCCTGGACTAGTGCTTGAAGGGTTTCCCTTGACACCCATCTGCCCAGTGAGTAAGCCCATTACCTTGGGTGAAAAGGTACCTGTAACACAGGGGTGGGCAAACATTTTGGCCTGAGAGCCACATCTGGGAATTGAAGTTGTGTGAGCATGCATGGTCCACCATACAATTGGGGTTGGGGTGCTGGAGGGGGTGAGGGCTCCATGGTGAGGCCAGAAATTGAGTTCAGGGTGCAGAAGGGAGCTCCGCACTGGGGCAGGGGGTTGGAGTGCTGGAAGGGGTACAGGCTCTGGTTGGGGGTGCAGGCTCTGGGGTGGAGCTGGGGATGAGAGGTTTGGGGTGCAGGAGGGTGCTCTGGGTTGGGATAGAGAGGTTTGGAGGGCAGGAAGGGGATCAGGGCAGGGGGTTGGGGCACAGGGAGAGGATCAGGGGTGCAGGCTTACCTCAAGTGGCTCCCGGAAGCAGCGGCAGTTCCCTTTTCTGACTCCTATAGGGAGGTGCAGCCAGGCACCGCTCCTGCAGCTCCCATTGGAGCGCCGGCGGGGGCCATTGGAGTGGGTCCATTGGAGTGCGTAGGAGCCGAAGTGGGGCTATGCCACAGCTTCCGGGAGCTGTGTGGAGCAGGGCCATGCCATGGCTTCCAGAGCCGTGTGGTGCAGCCCCCAACCCTGTGCCCCGGCTGGAGCGGGGCCGTGCTGAGGCTTCCAGGAGCCATATGGTGCAGCCCTCAAACCTGGGTCCTGGCTGGAGTGCTGGAGCGGGGTGAGCCCCAGATCCTGCTCCCTAGCGGGAGTTCACAGGTCAGCTTAAAAAGGCTTGCAGGCCGGATCTGGCCTGTAGTTTGCCCACCTCTGCTATAACACCATGTTCCTGGAAAACATTTCTCCCTACCAAAATTAAATCAATTCCTTCTCTCCCACCCCTCTAATCCTCACTCCCGTCTCATCTCTCTTAGCATTGTCCTTTTCACTTTCATATACACCAGCACACAAAGTTTCAAGACTCCTTAGCAAGCCTATAACTCATCCAATTGTATTCTCAATCTTTATTGCCAAAAGAAACAGGAGAGGGGAAAGAAAATGTAAGCACCATGACCAGACAATGAGTATATTGGCCAGGAATTGCGTTTCTCCCTGGTACCTGGCTGAAAAACTCCTCTATTTTGTACTTCTCTTAAGACTAGAGAGTCAACTTCTAAGGCTTGGTCTACACTACCCCCCTAATTCGAACTAAGGTACGCAACTTCAGCTACGTGAATAACGTAGCTGAAGTTCGAAGTACCTTAGTTCGAATTAGTTCGAACTTACCTTGGTCCACACGCGGCAGGCAAGCTCCCCCGTCGACTCCGCGGTACTCCTCTCGGCGAGCTGGAGTACCGCAGTCGACGGCGAGCACTTCCGGGTTCGACTTATCACGTCCAGACTAGACGCGATAAGTCGAACCCAGAAGTTCGATTTCCAGCCGTCGAACTACCGGGTAAGTGTAGCCAAGGCCTGAGATATCTATTTGTTGCAAACAAAAACGGGTACTGTATAGTAGAAATCTCATTTGCTCTGAATAGCAGTTATGTTCAAACAGTAAACAACCAGCTGAAGAAATAAGATACGGATATATACTGCCTGTGTGATAGCCTGCTCGTTGCACTCTTCCATGCTTGCTTATGTTATGTATACCCTTGTAACAGTGATGGAACGGGGGGTGGGGATGAAAAAAATCTAATGTCTTCAAAAATCACTTTACAGCTTTTTAGTGTTTGTGTTAGATTAATCATAATTGTATGGTTATTGCATGATATCACTACAGGGCAGAGGTAAGGTTGTTTGGGTGCCTTAACTGTTTGTTTGTTTCTTTAAGATGTTGGGATTTCTTATGTGTAACCTTAACTCTAAATTCCCTAGGGCTGTACAGCTTGGTTTAAAGATAAAGAAATAAAAATTGGAGATGTTGTTAGTTAATACAAGTTAATGAAACATTTTCTGCCTAGTAATATGAACAGGTTATTGGCAACATGCTTCTTGAAAATTTATAAGGATTTTTTGCCGTCTTCGAACGCTTGTTTAATGTGCATTCTTCTATTGTAATATGAGTGTCCTCTCAGACAACTACCATAAAAGAACAATCTATGGTAACTTAATCATGTCTTCTCCCTCCAGTTATCTCTCTGGCCTGGTTTGAATAATCTGAACTTTATAACCTTGTAGATAAGGTATTTTGTGTAGTAGACCCAGTTGTAGTCCTTGTAACCAATTCTTCCCCCACCTCCCTCTTTTTATGGAAGGAAGCAGAGAAATTCTACGTTTGAACATTGGTTGGACAAACTGGCCAGCCACCTGTTAGCCAGACACACACTGTTGGTGCTTCTTGTGAGAAGCCAAACATTCTTCCTCCCCATTGGTTGCTAGGAAAGGAAATTGCTTCAGGTAAGGGGAGGGAAGCTGCTGTTACGCCTCACTGTTTATATTGGTCTTGGCTTGTAAATGTCTGAAAAGTTTGGAGTCGCTTCTGCTGTTGGTTTGGGGTTCTCTTTCTTCTACTGGCATCAGTATCCTACTTGCGCGTGAAGCATCCTATTCTTTCTCTCTATTTAAATTTTTGATCCTCCTTTCTCTCCTACAGATCACTTTATACCTCTTCTGCGGTTCATCAGCTAGCTGCATAACAAAACTGGAAGTTTTGTTACTGCCTGTTATCTTCAAGTGGTAGTGATAATAACAAGATCTTGTAAACTTGAGGCCTAGTACGCCGCAGAGAAAGTTTCTCACCCACAAATCGCAAGAGGATAAGTGCCTTTGTTTTCCAAACATACTGTTTGAGTTTGTCTTGTACTTCAGTGCTTTATAACAAACATATGGCCTCTCAGAGAACTCTTCTTTGTATTCTAGGGGGTCTCACTCACATTTTATCTCGGATAGAATCACTGAGATTCAGTTTATGGTCCTATAAACTGCAACCTTAATTGCTTAGAGGCACCATATAAGTCTGAGAGAGACTCCAAGGACACTATGTACTTAAAAGGATAGGAAAACTAAGCTATTGGCATGCTGTGGTTTCTGTCCAAGAAATATTTTCAGGTCCTACTTAAATAAGAATACCAAACACTTTGTTTCTGACGGTGCATCTAGATTTCTAGTCTCAAAATTTAAGAACATGAAGCGGCCATCAAGAAAAGGAGGTATAGTGTGGCATCTCAAATTTTTTCAAGAAATTTGGAAAAATGTACATATCTGGCTCCAGGAGATGGAAAGCAGGTAGCTTTCTTCTCTGGACATATCACGCAAGTTGTTCATGATACATGCATTATGATAAAATTACTGATTTTCAATATCTTATCAAAGTCTGTATTCCCTGAGATTAGCATGATTAAACTATAATTTAAAACCTTACTGCATGCTTACTGTATTTTCAGTATTCTATTAATTTTGCTCCGTTCCTCAGGCCCTATATGTTGAATTGGGAACAGAATTACCTTTTTTCTTCCGTGTACCAAGTACTCTTTATGAAATCACTTGTATTTAAAACTTCCAGTGCAGAGATTCTGAGCACTATAATATGATGGTAGCACTTCATTGTACAGCAAGACAATACATTGCTAATAAGTCTTAATTTTTTAAATGTGTTTTACAGGTTATCCGAGATGGTGAATTGAAGAACTAAGTTTTTTCCAAGATGAACAAAGTAAAAACAACATCAGAGAAAAGGTAAATGCAGCAGTATATAGACTTCTTGAAGTTCAACCTAGTTACTTTTCCATGTAACGGATCTTGAGAACTTTACATTTTAAGGAAGCATAATACATTTAAAAAAAAAAAGGGCAAAAAATACAAAACCAATTATGTGGGTCCATAGGGCTACAGTAGTAATCAAACAGTTACTGTAACCTCTTCATATAAAAATAGCTTTAATTAAATGAATTATTTTCTTTTAAATAGTAACTGATTTGGAATTATTTTCTCTCTCATATTGATCAGGATAATAGATGCTATCACCCTCTTAAGTGCATTTTTGTCATATTTGAATTAGACTTACTATATGAATAAACACTTTCAAAATTGCATTTAATATCTTTGAAAGAAGTAGTAATAAATTAGCACAACACTAAATATTTTGGAGGACAGTCATATGCAAAAATGCGCATCAAACTGCATGCTTACCTTTGGGCATGCAGTTATCCGAACTGCGCATGCAAAAATGGTCATTTGGACACCTGTTACCTGAAATGCAACCATAGTAATTAACCTTGCAAATACTGTATAGGAAAACTGTTGCCTGCCTGTATTTGAGCACATCTCTGGGATTCCATCTCCGAATTTGTCTTGAATAGCAATCCTTCAAAGCATTGCATAACTACAAATATGAACAGAAGCACCAACTTCAGTGGGGCCATATGCATGTATAGAGAGAGGTGCTCAAGACTGTCTATATTCCGAACTAAGGGGGTGATTCCCCTGTTCGTGTACATATGTTTGCATCGCTCTCATCAAGCTAGCACAAGTATAAATATCAGTGTAGCTGCAGTAGCACGGGTAGTGGCTGTAGAGGCACAGCTTAGCTGTGCAAAGTACATACTTACTGATTTCCGGCAGGTTTGTACTCGGCACAGCTAAGCCGTGTCTCTCCTGCCGCTACTTTTGGATCCAGGGCTACGCTGCTATTTATACTTGTGCTAGCTCAATGAGAGATAGCAGGGGAATCGCACCCTTAGTTTGTAGTGTAGAGGTAGCTTAAGTGGTTGCAAAATCATAGCCTTGACTTTCTTTTGTTTATACCAAGTACCTACGAAGAAGCTTCTGGGCATGGGGGTGGCAGCAGTGGAAGCAAGCATACAGGCAACTGAGTATACAGTACTACAAAATTTCAACAGTATTAAACTTTTCTCCAGGCATTTCAAAAGCAAAACTCCTGCCCATTCACCCCATCCTTTTTGGCATAACCTTTCTCAGATAGCAATTTCAGTCAGGCAGGTTTCATGCTCATGAATGGTTATTGCTGAAGGAATAAAGTGTAATTTTATAAATCACATACATGAGACAAATTTACATGTTGTGTTACCAAAACATGAGCAAGAGACATTTCCTGCTACAAAGATCTTGCAATCTAATATAGAGGCAAGGGTGTCAAAGTCAAAATGCTGATTACTGATGCATATATATGGCTGATGGCTCAACTCTTGAAGTTTGTATATAAGGAACAGATTATTTCATCATTATGAAACTATTTAGAGAATTTACAAAATGTCTTATGAATGGAAGAAGCTTAAGACATTTGTAACAGTTTGGTATTCACTGCAATAGCAAAAGCATCTAGCTAGCTTGCTCTCTTGGAAAACTTTCTACCCCTCCAGTGCAAAAAAAATTTGCAGGGTATTTTACCTTTCAATGTATTTCTCTATAGTATTCCTTTCTAAATTAGAGTATGGATTTACATGTTGGACCCATATGCCACCATGTGGATTTATCTCAACCACAGGAGGGATTTCAAGTTCATTATGAGGATCTCTTACCCCCATTTGGAGTAGTCTTGGCTCCTTACTTGTCCACTGCAGCCATGGAACAGTTTGACATTTGAGACTAGTGCTTGTTGTGTTTCCTCGCCTGGGCAGCTAATGAAAGACCGATCTTTAGAAATGGTCAAGAGATCAATATGCATCCCAGCCAGGGAGCATTAGTTTTTGGAAAGTGAAGTCCTTTCTCCGCAGTGGGTATTCCTGAACTTGAGTTCCTGCTAATGATGGTACCAAGAAAAAGGTATCCTTAACTGGATTCAGCTCAGGATACATTGGCCTTTTGCATGGAAGGATAATCGGAACTAAACAGATGTAGATAAAGATAGTCAGTCATTTTGTTATTTTTTAAACGCAGTTAATTTTGTTCAGCCATATAACTAAAAACAGATATACCTCTAATAATGAGTAAACTATGCGAAATACATTGCATATCGTAGACAGTGTGTATTACTGAGCTGTGTGCCTGCTGTGGTCATTAGAGGGTTGTGAACCTTCAAAGATCAGGTTAAAATTAAATTCACAAGCATTTAATATTGGAACTGCTTTGCATTGGGCTCTGAAATAATAAAATAATAATAAAACAGAACAAAATGCACAAACCCCAAAACTGGGCTTAGAGAAACCTCTTATGAGAAATCTTATAGTAAAATTTGAGTTTGCTGGCTCACTGGACGTGTAACAAGCAGTCATATTGGAATGAGTCATATGACTTGGCCTCAGTGACTTTTCCCAATAAGCATTTCTTGATGTCTAAATTCACTGAGTTGCATCCTCGGTGTATACCGATAGAGGAAGTAGAGCAAAATAGCTGACAAACTGAAAAGTACCAATGACTTCCTCACTCTGGCTGCACTTCATTCTTAGTGATAGAATTCCTGTAGGAAGTGTAGCCCTAAGCCATTCTAAGATGACATCTAATGGTTACTATAGTAACTCCTCAGGATTCAATTCTCTTTTTGGTTAAGCTCTAGAATTAGGTCATTGAGTAGAAACTGAACAAGGTGTAGGATGTATTTAGCTTGCAGCGTAGTGAAAGTCCTCTGCAGAAGGAGTAATGGATATGTGTGAACCCATCATTCCTGCAGAAATACAGTGAGGATGCTTAGACCTCTTGGGAAGTGGGCAGGACTTGACAAATCCACTTACCAATGGCAAGCAGAGACCTTTCCCTGGTGAGTGGGGAGACCTACGACATAAACTTCTGCAGAATTCCATCTTTTTTTGAAAAGAAAATTTGTTTATGGCTGCTATGATACCCTTCCAAATATGAACCAATGCTCAGTTCTCTGTTCTTGATTCTGTAGACAGCTCCAGTGCCTCTGTAGCTGCTAGTTTTCCCAAGCTACTGTTGAGTGAAATGGACAAGAGTGGGCAGTTACAGCTTTTCACAGGATTCTGAATGGCAGTAGTGAGGGTGACCAGTTGATTCATTTAATTTAACTGCAGCTTGGTGGGGTGTGGGAAGCTGCAAGCTGAAGCACAGACATTGGCACTATCCACCGGGGAAAAAAGGTGACCCAATAATAGCAGCCCTGCCCTGCAACAGTCAGTAGCTAGGACACTGTCTTACTGCAGCTAGGAGGCTTTAGGGTGGGAGAGGGGAAAATGTGCCTCTGCTCCCTGTTAGTAATCAGAAGGATTCTTGGGTGAGAGAAAATAGGCTTCACATTTATCAGAGACTGACTCCAATGTTTGGAGACCCCAGACATGGCCCAGGAGCGGCAGCATCTGCTTTCCCAGGAATTTTGACGTACTTGGTTTCTGAACAGTGCTTTCCCTATGGAGCTTTCTGATGGCAGTGTCCTCTGTCTTTCTTACCAGTTTCTCTTAATTTTTCTGGTCCTGGGTAAACCTAGGAGGACCAGATTGCCTGAGACAAAGTTAGTGCTAGGTGTGAAAGTAGATAATTTCTCTTATGGCTATTTTAAGCAGCTGTGTGTGAATCATACATAAACTGTTGATGACCTTTTTTCCTGTTTGGTGTATACCAGAGTTCTAGGATTTTGTATATTGTCATACATTATTCTTGTGGAGTAGTCTAAATTGGTCTTCCCTTAATTAGTGCTGGGTGTATATAACTGGTTAAGATGGGTGTTCATGAAGTTAAACTATACTTTAAAAGTTATAAACTAAAGGAGAGTAGGTCATGCAAAAAACAAAAAAAACCCTCTAATCCTTATTACTGATAGATTTGATACCCAAAGTAGATGTCTGTAGTGCTAGGCCCTGGCAAATCTTAGTTTTGATTCCCCCCTCCCCCCCTTTGACTTTTCTTGCTTTTCTCTCTATCAGAACTGTCAACATTCTAGGGTTGAAATACCAGACTCAAAATGAAGTATACAACAAAAATAGAATGAAAGCTTCAAATGTTTCATTACTTTAATATTTTTAGTTATCTAGAACTTCATTTTCAGAATTGAGCTTTTCTGTTATCCATTTAATAGAGGATATATTATGGCTGAGATTTTTAAAGTAGTCTAGGTGACTGAGACATCTTCCATTGGTTGTGATGAACACATACATCTAAATTCACAAGCTGCTTTGAAAACTTTAATCTTTCAAATGTTGTCTCATTTCCAGCGGTATATTTGAGTTGGACTTTATGTAACTTGTGATCAAGTACAACTGGAGGTATATTATGGTCATGCTTACTATGGGACCCAAACCCATAACAACAGTATGATTCATGGAGCTTTTTACCTTTGCATTTTATTGTCACATACCTACCTTGACAGCTGCACTTCCAGCACAGTTAATAGCACGAGGCCTATATGGTGCTAACACTCCTGTCACCCAGGTGTCTGATTTAAAATACTTGTATTCTATAACTGTCTGGCGTTTATGCTTAAAATATATTTTTAAAAAATGACCCAAGCAGGATTCAAATCTGTGAAATGCTTCCACTAGAGACTAGCCCTCGAACTCAGAGTGCCACCCTGCTACATGGGTATACACTCTCTTGACAGATCTTCCTAAGTCTACAGTTGGGGTGAGTGGATTATGGCGGTGTGGGGAGGCAGCAGCATGAATGTGTAGAGTGGCTGTGACTAACTGCTGTATTGATTATCTAATGCCTAGCTTGGTTTGCATAAATGGACATCAGTGAGTTTAATTTAGTTTCTGGATTCAAAGAATAAGTATTAATATAGCAAATCCTATCTAAAATTTAAAGAAAAGTTTAGTTCCTGCTTTTTTTGAAAAACTCAACTCAGCCTTAACTGTGGAGTCAGGTCGATCTCTACAATAATCCTCTTATTTTTACACTTTCTGATTCTAGGTTTATCGTTTTCAAGACAGTTTTATTCAGTTAATGTTCTGAAGATAGTTAAGCTCTTTAGAATGTTCCTGGTTGATTGCTATAATGCCAATTTCCAGCACCCTTTTAAGTCTAGACAAATAAGCCTCTTCTAAACCTTATGGATGAAAATCTTGAAGTATTTCTGAAAGATACAATCTTGTAGTGAGAATGGCTTATCCTTTCTAAATCTCTAAACGCTTCCAGTAAGTGTTGAGTGATTATGCTATGTGTTGACTGGCTTTTGTGAAGTGCAGCTGAATGGCTCTTAATATGAATAAAGCAATCTTGCATAGATTCATAGATTCTAGGACTGGAAAGGACCTCGAGAGGTCATCGAGTCCAGTCCCCTGCCCGCATAGCAGGACCAAATACTGTCTAGACCATCCCTGATAGACATTTATCTAACCTACTCTTCAATATCTCCAGAGATGGAGATTCCACAACCTCCCTAGGCAATTTATTCCAGTGTTTAACCATCCTGACAGTTAGGAACTTTTTCCTAATGTCCAACCTAGACCTCCCTTGCTGCAGTTTAAACCCATTGCTTCTTGGCTCTATCCTTAGAGGCTAAGGTGAACAAGTTTTCTCCCTCCTCCTTATGATACCCTTTTAAATACCTGAAAACTGCTATCATGTCCCCTCTGTATTCTCTTTTCCAAACTAAACAAACCCAATTCTTTCAGCCTTCCTTCATAGGTCATGTTCTCAAGAACTTTAATCATTCTTGTTGCTCTTCTCTGGACCCTTTCCAATTTCTTCACATCTTTTTTAAAATGCGGTGCCCAGAACTGGACACAATACTACAGCTGAGGCCTAACCAGAGCGGAAGAATGACTTCTCGTGTCTTGCTCACAACACACCTGTTAATACATCCCAGAATCACGTTTGCTTTTTTTTTTTTTTTTGCAACAGCATCACACTGTTGACTCATATTTAGCTTGTGGTCCACTATAACCCCTAGATCCCTTTCTGCCATACTTCTTCCTAGACAGTCTCTTCCCATTCTGTATGTGTGAAACTGATTTTTTTCTTCCTGAGTGGAGCACTTTGCATTTGTCTTTGTTAAACTTCATCCTGTTTACCTCAGACCATTTCTCCAATTTGTCCAGATCATTTTGAATTATGACCCTGTCCTCCAAAGCAGTTGCAATCCCTCCCAGTTTGATATCATCCGCAAACTTAATAAACGTACTTTCTATGCCAATATCTAAGTCGTTGATGAAGATATTGAACAGAGCCGGTCCCAAAACAGACCCCTGCAGTACCCCACTCGTTATGCCTTTCCAGCAGGATTGGGAACCATTAATAACAACTCTGAGTACGGTTATCCAGCCAGTTATGCACCCACCTTATAGTAGCCCTATCTAAATTGTATTTGCCTAGTTTATCGATAAGAATATCATGCGAGACTGTATCAAATGCCTTACTAAAGTCTAGGTATACCACATCCACAGCTTCACCCTTATCCACAGGGGTTATCCTATCAAAGAAAGCTATCAGATTGGTTTGGCAGGATTTGTTCTTCACAAATCCATGCTGGCTGTTCCCTATCACCTTACCGCCTTCAAGTGTTTGCAGATGATTTCCTTAATTACTTGCTCCATTATCTTCCCTGGCACAGAAGTTAAACTAACTGGTCTGTAGTTTCCTGGGTCGTTTTTATTTCCCTTTTTATAGATGGGCACTATATTTGCCCTTTTCCAGTCTTCTGGAATCTCTCCCGTCTCCCATGATTTTCCAAAGATAATAGCTAGGGGCTATTAGAGAAGTATTTAGAGACCATATTGCTTCCTGGCTAAATGAGGCAAAAATCCTGTTTGTTGTAAAACACCTAATGCCTTTACTGGGAGTTGAGCAGGATTGGGAGTACGGTGAAGTGAATGAGATTTGCAAAGAGTAATTATGAAAAGTTTTGAGTAGGGATCTTGGCTGTATTACTCCCTCTCATGGGTATGAATACTATGGCGGATGGATTGATATTTGTTGGATGGTTCGGTTTACTGGGGAATGGATTGGAGAAAGGTCTTGTATTTGAGTGCTTTCATCTACTGGAAGCTTGGGGGTGTCTTGTGTTGTGTTATAGACCCTTGCAACCTGCTTTTGGAGTCCTTGCTCACCTACCTAACTGGCAGATAGTCATTCAGTGCCACTGCAGGATAGCTGAGAGGGTTCGACAGCATTACAATAAATTTAGCATATAGAGGCCTGGGGGTTGGCTGAAGGGGCTTGGATTTTCTGTTACTTGCTGAATTAGGCAGGGGATTGGACAAAATAAGACCACAAAAGAGCAAGGGTAATGTAGCTAATATTAATCACACTACTCTAGTTTGTAGTCTCTTCTTTGGTGTACTGAATATTGGTTTTGAGCAACTTAACTCTCTAATAAGCTGTTATTAAAATAAAGTTAATGCTTTTCATGATAACGTGCATGTGGTATAAGACCTGTCAGGATGACTGCAGGACTGTTATTACTCCAAATGTTTCCTTCTGGGTTCTCGGCTCAGCATGAGGAAAAACAGGATTGGGGAGGTGTTGTGGCTGTACTGGTCACATTTGTGTTTAAATGTAGGATATTTTCCATCCCAAAACTACATTCAAGTATAAGAGTGAGTCATGAGAGATCAAAATGGAAATTCTTTCTTAGTGAACAAGCTGCTACAATACACAGTAGTTTCTAGTCAGGCTGGTTGGATTCCTGTCCATTTTGGGTCTAAAATTGTTGAGAATGAGCATCCTTGAAGATTACCATTGAACATTGAGTCAGCAGTCAGATATCATGGCTTCCGTTATAATCATGGGATCATCCTGGGTGATTTCAAGCTCAGTGCATACAGATACCACTGGATCTCAGTTTTGGATGGGGATTAGAGGCAGAAGTGTGGAATGAGGGATGTGAAGATTATCTGTTATCATGGAGTATTATCACCTCCTGTTTTAGTAGCAGTGCTCACCTCTGCCCTGGATGACTAGAGAATTAATTAGATTATGTCTAGCCTTGGAAGGCTAACATTTTTATTGATAAATGTTGGTAAATGTCCGTTAACTGTACGCACAGAAACGGACAGAAATCCACTGGTGATCAAAATTTGCAGATACACAAAGTGAAAATCCTTAAATCAAACTAAAATTCTGAAGAGCATTCTTCTTACTTTGTCTATTTCTTTTGACATGTGGTGTTTAGCAGTTATAAAGCTTTTAATTTTTTTAATCCGTCTTATTAAATAATTACCTAACCCCCTCTTTGCAGCTTTGAAAATTTAAATATTTAAAAATAATGGATAAAACCCATAATTTTGCACAACTGTGAAAACTTAAATTGATAAAATTCAAAAATGGTTACAAATAAACCGATAGATAATATCAGTTTTTTAAAAATCAATTTCTGACCCTAATGATCTCGTTGTACATACAAGGAAGCAAAACTGGAACAGCTGAGAGGGGAAAGGGAGATTGTCAGATTAAAACTTCTTTTTTTATACACTTTTAACTCAAACAGTTGAGAAGATGCATATATTTAGTAATGGGATTTTATGATATAAACTTTAGATTACGGAGGACATCTTCAAGCAGTTTATATCAGTTTTAAGAATAGGCCATATTATTGGGCATAAACATGTGGCAATCTTCCTTTTAAAAGTTACTTTGGTTTTGGTTCTGAAGTTATAGTTTAGATGCCAGTGTAAAGAAATGAAGTGTGGCTAGAATAAGTTTCCTTTGCTGCTGTTGCATCAAATTGTTTCCACAGTTATAAAACACTTGCTGTCAGCCATTTTTTTTTTTTTTTTTTTTCTTGTTTTAACATTTACATCCAAGGGTAAATTCATCCTATGGCAAACTTAATAATAAGAGCAAAACCATTCTAAACTATAGCTCAAGCAATAATAATCCATCAACTTATTTATAAACAACATTGTCACTATTTATAAAACTAGTGTCATTGTTTAGTTTTATTGCGAATAGCCAGAACTCACTGTACATCGATTAAAATAAGTTGTCATTTACTATTGCTGAACTGTAATGGAATGCTTTGCTGTGCCAGTTGTTCCTTAGAAACCATAGTTGTACGCAGCAATAATTTTAATCATGGAAATTTTTTAAACCTATTTTCAAATGGTGGGGTGAATGTAAAAATGAATGAATACAATCTGATTAGTAATAGTTTGTTTTAACTTTGTCAATGACATCTCAAGTATCTTACATTCTACAAAGATGAAGATGGTTTGATTTATGTTGTAGGGGATTTGAACTAACCTTAAGGTGTTTGTTTAAAAAATATAATTAAATATGGTAGTGGGGGAGATAATATAAATATCTGGATAGAAGTGCTCCTTATGAAATGTATCTCCTCTTAAAACACTATCACTTTTATGTAAATGACTAAGACATCAAGCCAAGCTGTACTTGTGTACCTCAAAATGAGACAAAACTGTGACAGAATAAGTCATTCCCATCAATGTCAATTTAAAACGTTCTGATTCTCTACAGTTCTTCACTTTTATGAACATTATAAAATAAAGACCCTCCCATCTAATAGTGATAGTTTATTAAGTTTTGTGCTGTATTTCTTCCAAAAAATATTTGCAAAACTTAAGAAACCAAACTGGTTGCATATATTCTCTAAAGATAAGCGAATAAGTAATAAAGAATGGGATTGTCTCAAAATGGTTTGCAGAGAGTATGAGGTAAAACTTAATACGGCTGTATTTTTTCACTGTTAGAGATTTATCAGAAAATGTTGAAAGTGAATGCTTGCTGTGAGAAAACAGGTGATATCAGTGAAAAAGTGATGATATTAAAACTTTCAGCCAGTTTTTTTTTTTTCTTGCTGCATGTGTGCAGAGTAAAGCCTAACACAAGGATATGATTGACTACTCAGTCTTGTTCGGTAAGATAGCAGGAGCCAGGAAGGGATGGGAGACTCTAGATATGACCTCCTCTTAGGCTCTCTCAAGCAGAGGCTGTAGACCTGAAGCATTGCTATGGGGGTGTGGGAAAGAAAAGATAGGAACCCACTAAAAAGGTGACCTGTATCTCCCAAAGGAAACAGCATTATTTTCTCAGGATAGGGTTGGCTTCCATTTCTTCTAAGCTTTTTGTCTAAATGCTCCTTTCCTTTCCCTGGTGTGGTCATTTTCAGAACAGACTTATTGTTCAAGCTGTCTGAAGAGGAATAAAAGTTTGGAAGAGCAGAAAAACGCTGAGGAACTGAAAAGTGATCTGCTCTTGTTTTTCTCCATAAACAGTAGTCTCTTTTGGGAGGGTGGGCTCTGGTTCTGTTATGTTCTTGAGTACTTTATTTCTCCACATCTGGATGATTACACACCCTACAGGCTAGCCAGACTTTGGGGCTTTTGTAGGCATTTTTGTAGACCAGTCTGGCAGACTTCAAAGCCAGGGCTACTGTATAGACAATAAAATGTCAAAGTAGTTGAAAATGGATTCTGATAGGTGGATTCCCCCTCCTGTGGTAAAAATTCATGAGAGATGGCCAAGGAGGAAGTAACTTCTGCAAAGTCCCCATTCTCCCCTTCTAGTGGTGTTCTCTGGATGTTTTATTGGGGTGTAGGGTGAAAATTGTCTCACTCACTTGTGGAATGAATCCTTGGGGGGAGGCCCATAATGGTTTTAGAGCCTAAGTGATTTTCCCCATCAGACCCTTCCCCATGTTCCTTGAGAGCATGGCTCCACCAGAGATGTGCGGCCCGGGACTTCCCTGGTCATGGTGGCACTGGAGACACCTCTTGACAAGAGGGATCTTAACTGTAGAGGAGGTTCCATGGAAGATGTGATACAGCCCCAGTTTTATATAGTTGTAGCTATTTTCCAATCAAGACTAAATGTTGTGGTGTTATAGGTATGAATTTGAAGAAATAAGTTGCTAATAACAGTAGATTTGTAATAGTACAAACTAGTTAGTTTTAATTAATTAGTCAGTCATGAATTTCCCATATGATTTCCTTGGGTAATCTCAGTAGTTGGGGTGATCACTTATGTCCTTGGAAAATAATGGGAGCTTTGTCACTGAATTTAGTCCCTTTTAACAATGTAGCAAAGACAACGCTGCCCTCCTCTGTATAACTGTCTTAATGAGTGTGTCATTGATAGCAGGGAAGAAAAGCTAATTTTGAGAAGTAACTAAATAGAGCAAAACATTCTGTTTTAACTATGAAATTGTACAACCTACTGATCTAAACCTAGTTCACTGAAGAACTAACTTTGACTTTAAAAAATGTAACTAATTGGATTTTGCCATGTGAGGCGAAACAAAATATTTTTGTCATATGTTGAATAAGGATTGAAACATAAATATAAATGTTTCTTCTAGTCTTACTAACAATTCTCGGATTGTGGGTCTGCTGGCACAGCTGGAGAAGATTAATTCAGAATCTTTGTTGGTAGAAGCAGACACTGCCAGATATGTTACCTCAAAGATCCTTCATCTGGCTCAGAGTCAAGGTAAATATTTTATTTTACTTAATGTTTTAAAAATTGTCCCTTCTTCTCTTTCTACACCTCATCCCAAAACACACTTGTATACAGCATATTTGACTGCCACATTTCAGCACTGAAGTTCTGTTGGTGTTTTCTCACCTAGTCCTTCAAAAGAATTTCTATATTCCTGTTTTATGTGAACAAACAGTGAGAAGTGGTATTTATTACTTGTCTCTATGTACTTGCATGTGGAACACAAGATTCTTCTATCTCAGTTCTTCATAATCTGACAGTTTGCCATATTGTACGGTATTTTTGGTCTCCTAAGAGTACCACCACGAGTAATTCTATCAAAATAAATGACAGTACTTGTCCTTACTACTGTATTTAGGCATTCACATTTAAAAAAATAGAGAAGCAAGCACTTGTATTGTTGCTTAAGAACATGCCATATAGAAATGATTTTTGTTTTTTTTTGTAATTTACCTAAAAGGGGGAAAAATAACAGACACAAGTATTTTTTCTGCATCTCTTGGCTGAAGAAAAATGTAACCTTGAAGGTCTTTGGGTAAAAGATTCTTTCTGGTACCCTAAAAACACATCCAGTAATACTCTGGAATAACAAAGGAGGAACCTCATTAATATATAAAGCAGCTAACTGATCAACAGAACTTCCCAGTACAGTCAAATCCATTGGAACAGCCTGGCAGACAGAAAGGGAATGGCAAATATCCCAAAGAATGATGTTGAGGTAGCTTTATTTCTCACATGCACTACAATGGAGGCATCTTAGTTCTTTTATTTCCTTCCTTCCTTTTGAATTCAGATTCCCCTTGCTCAAGTGCTGTATGATCTCAGTTTATTTTCTTCTGTCTGGGAGCAGGATCATTGGTGTCCACAGCAAAGATCTTTCAGTGTGTGTGGATTTCCTCTCAAACCTGTGACCTTTTCAGAAGAACTGAATTTCTAGTAACTGGAACTTGTTGTCCTTCCTTTTTAAGGAAGACTGAGGAATGTGCTAAATCTGAGTTCCTGTTGTCTCCTTTAGATTGCATATATCAATGCATCATAATTCCAACCTGCCATTTTACCATTCCTTTCCCCAGTTCCTCAGTACTGTAGGCGAGCAGTCTAGCTAATCTTTGGTGGCTTACCTAAGAACATAAGAGTGGCCATACTAGGTCAGACCAATGGTTCATCTATACTGTCTCCTGACTGTGACCAGTGCCTACTACTTCCAAAGGAATGAATAGAACAGGGTAATTGTCAAATAATCCATCCCTTGTTGTGCAGTCCCAGCTTCTGACAGTTAGAGGCTTAGGGGAACCTGTGCCAGTACCTTCTATGCAGAATCTTCTGCCCTCCTCCCAGTCCCCTTACTAGCACAGTCCATCATTCTATCTCCACCTTCCAGTGGCTTTCCACAGTAACTCATCTGAATGGTCTGGGTCAGGGGTCGGCAACCTTTCAGAAGTGGTGTGCTGAGTCTTCATTTATTCACTCTGATTTAAGGTTTTGCATTTAAGTAATACATTTTAATATTTTTAGAAGGACTCTTTCTATAAGTCTATAATATATAACTAAACTATTGTTGAATGTAAAAGTAAATAAGGTTTTTAAAATGTTTAAGAAGTTTATTTAAAATTAAATTAAAAATGCAGAGCCCCCCAGACCAGTGGCCAGGATGCAGGCAGTGTGAGTGCCACTGAAAAGCAGCTTGCGTGCCACCTTTGGCACGAGTGCCATAGGTTGCTTACCCCTGGGTCATACCACTGGCTTGTCTGCTTCAGAAAAAAATCCAAATAGCTAGAATCTGCAGAGAGAGGCAAGCTTGAATTTCTCTCCTCCCATGTTGTGTCTGTGTGCACCAGGCTGGCCTGGTGTAGGCTGCCATCTTTGTGGCCTGTTAACAGTTCTCCACAGATCTGTGAAGTAAAGAATAATCTAGTGGATTATAGCAGTGGATCTCACTGTGACGGGTTGGATCACATGAACCCCCTTGGGAACTGACAACTGAGGTGCCAAGACTACTTCTGCCCCTGCTTTTCCTGCCAGCCTGGGAATCCAGCATCCTGTCTTGCTGAGCCAGATATGCCAGTCTGCTCCAACATAGACCCAGGGTCTAAACCACATGTTCCAAAGCTGCAGACTTAACTGAAAGCAACTTACAGAAGTGTTTCTGTCTTTAACACTCAGATGCCCAACTCCCAATGGGATCTAAACCCCAAATAAATCTGTTTTACCCTGTATAAAGCTTATTCAGGGTAAACTCATAAATTGTTCGCCCTCTATAACACTGCTAGAGAGAGAGATGCACAACTGTTGGCCCTCCTTCCCCCCAGGTATTAATACATACTCTGGATTGGTTAATTAATAAGCAAAGAGTGGTTTTATTAAATACAGAAAGTAAGATTTAAGTGGTTCCAAGTAGTAGCAGACAGAACAAAGTGAATTATCACGCAAAATAAAATAGAACACGCAAGTCTAGAAAACTGAATACAGATAAAAACCTTACCCAGTAAGCTTCCATTTACAGACTAGTCTCCTTCTAGTCTAGGTCCAGCAATCACTCACACCCTCTGTAGTTACTGTTCTTTGTCCCAGCTTCTTGGGGGTGGAGAGGCTACCTCTTGAGCCAGCTGAAGACAAAATGGAGGGATCTCCCAGGGGTTTAAGTAGACTCTTGTGGGTGGAGACCCCCTCCTCTCTCCTATGCAAAGTCCAGCTCCAAGATGGAGTTTTGGAGTCACATGGACAAGGCACGTGTCCATGCATGACTGAGTTCCTTACCTGCCAAGCCACATTCCTGGAAAGGCTCCGATGCGGATTGGCGTCTTCGAGTTCATTGTTGGCTTAAGCGGTTCTTGATTGGGCACTTAATTTCCACATTCCTTTTTCAAGAAGCCAACCAAATGCTTTATTAGAGCTATCAAGCAAATATACAGCCAATATTCCTAACTTCAAGTACAAAAATGATACATGTATTCAAATAGGAGGAACGTGTTCAGTAGATCATAACCTTTACGTAAATATGTTACATGGCATATGTAGCATAAAACATATTCCAGTTATATCATATATACATTCATAAGCATATTCCCATGAAGCCTTATGGGGTACACGGTCACCTGTGACTCAATGTTACAATAGAAAAATGTTTCAAGAACTTCTTCCCATGTAGTCATAAAGAAAGGGAGGGTCTTTCTTGACCGACTTCAACCAATTTGTGACCAGTTAGTTGAAAATTCCTGACTCTCATCATCAGCCTCTTAGTGCCACTGTACAAGTCAAGTGGCTGTAATCCTGCCAAAAGATAAGTATTGGAGAAGAAGTGCCCCAAAAATGGTATAGTGGTCAAGCCACTTCTGAAGGGCCTATCTATACAGTGCATTTTCAGACAAGGAAAGATGTCCAAATACCAGTATTCTTGCCAATCACTTTTGGTATCCTACAGTTTCAGCCTTGTCTTCAGCGGTATTGTTCCTCGGCCTATTCAAGGTGATCAAGAACTGTCATCAGCAAATAGTTATAAAAGTGTCAGACTTAACTTTTGCCTCCTCCCAAACAAGGCATCCCGTTTCAAGTTAGTAATACCTTATTAGAATGGTTAAGTCAGATGGGGATCTGGAGGATTAATTATCACTTTTCCCTGGCAGCCTTTTTCATTCTTAGCGTATCCTAAATTTCTTGTGCCTTTTTATATCAAGAATTCTTCTACAGGGACTATCTATGTCAAGTTGCCTGAACCCAAGCTATTTCCTTACAGAAAGAGTCTTCTAAATTTATAAGAGATGCCAAAAGTGGAAGGAAACTATTAAATGCATTTCTTAATGTCGACATGTTTTCATTGCTACACTTTAAATATGTCAATTCAAAAGATCAGTACAAATATAAATGAATATTTCAAATGAAGTTCAGATTATGGATATTTTCTTCTGTTTTTTCAAAGTCATCCCTCCTTAGCCCTGGCTGCCATTAGTCCCACTTTAACTTCAGCGGATGTTTTAGGCATCCATAAAGTTCTCAAAAATAATAGCAACAAACAAAATTTTAATGAGCCTTCTGTTTAAACTGTTATGTCTTTTCCTTGCCTTATTTTATACTGCTTTACAGAACTCTTGTCAGGATAGGTGACTTTTAAATCCCAGAAATAAAAACAAATTACGTAGCAGTTCAGGTTATGGTATTAAGAGCCCCCAGTACAGAAAACTTACATTTGGATGATTCATTTTACAAACTATTAATGTTGGAGATGTTAATTATTTAATTGTGGCATTGCTTGTTACATGATATGGATTTTCTAAATACACAGAGGGACATAGTGCTTGCCCCAAAAAGCATACAGTGTAAGGTACCAATCCTGCAGACCACTCATGGTGATAAAATTAAGCATATGCAGTTTTTGCATAAGTGTTTACAGGTTCAAGGCCTAAGAACTTTATTCATAAATAATAGAGATCATCGGTTACTTACGACAAACTTAACAAAATTTCTCACAAACTGGGAAGGAGGTGTGGTTTTGGGATTTATTACCTTGAATACCAAAACCTTAATTACCACGTAGGTGTGGTGTGTTTGTTTATAATTTGACTAGGGTGACCAGACAGCAAGTGTGAAAATTCGGGACAGGGGTGGGGTGGGGTTGGGTTAATAGGCACCTATATGAGAGACCCCAAAATCGGGACTGTCCCTATAAAATCGGGACATTTGATCACCTTACATTTGACTAACGGTTGGCATGCCTATTAGTGGTTGACTTTGTGGATGAAATTTTTCAAGCTTTTTCATTAATTTTCTCATGCACTAACTGGGGGAGGGCAAAGAGCAGAGGTTTGGGATTTACACTGTGTGTGTGTGTGTGTGGATATGTAATGTGTATGTATATATGTGTATGTACTCTTGTACATACTTACTAGACTTTTACGTATATGGTAGGCTTCTATGATAAAGGCTAATTATACAGTGTGTGTATGTATATATGTGTAATATAAAAAGCTACATTATTGAAGGTGTTTTTCTGTGTCTTGGTTTTTTTTTCTCCCCTTTTTGGGGATATTTTTTTAATTTTTTTTACTAGGATTGCTGTAAAATAATACTTTGTAATAAAATAACATTACGTCATGCACTTTGAATAGATTGAAATGCATATATTAAAAATAGTTAATTTAGGGGACCTTCATTGACAGTGAAAGAACTTCGTAATATAACTGGAAAGAAGGGAACTATGAAGACAGTATAGATGAAAAATTGTATAAAAGAGTAAAAATGGAGGACAGGTATAGCAATGTATTTATTAAAATTTTGATTAAACGATCATTTATCCCAATTTTTAAAGGGCCTCATTAGTTAAAGAAAACTTGGAATTTTTTTGTTACGAGATATGGTTGACCCTATATACATTTATTTATTTATTTTCATATCTTGTTTTCTAAACAGTCTTAATATGCTTTTCTATTGGATTGGTTTATTTTTATTTTGCTTGGTGCATTATTTAAAGCAGGCACAAGATGCCCCCTCATTAGGTAGTTCATTTAATCACTGTTACATTGGCTATAGGGAATAAAGGGGTTAACTAGGGATTGGATTAGGCTACATTTCTTTAGATGAGATTCTTCAGTCTAACGTACAGCATTATCAGCAGTATGTGAGACACATGTTGGAAACATTGAAACTTTCCACACATCAGTGTAACTTTACCTCTTGAAAAATTCTCATGCTAGTCTCTTCTCATTTTACATTTTCATTTTGGCAGCTGAACACTAGCAGGTTGATGTTTCTATATGAAGTCACAAATAACCTTGTAACTCATTTGTCAATCTGTTTGTTTTTCTTTTTTGTCTGCTTTGAAAACTAATGATAGTACATCTATTTTTTGCACTGTTTTAAGAGTCCATTGTCTTAGATTCAGAAACTGGAGAAAGCTCCTGTCAAAGGCCATGTTAAATATGTCCCAAAGTAATATTTCATGACTCTCCAACTAAATACTTGTTGCATTGTCAGAGCTATAATTTAAGAATTAAAGTATGGTAAAAGAATGGTGAATACAAGCCTGTCACAAGTTTGGGGCTTTGTAAGACACAGTACAGTATAAGTTTACTGAGTGCTGTTATATTGTGCAATAAAAAGATTAGTTTTAAGTTTATTTTTTCTGAAATTACCTTATTGCAATATTTTGAAAAGATTTTGCAGAAGGGAAGAAATGTGTACTAATTGTGTCTGAAGATTAAACTGATATTTTAAATTTTACAAGAAAACTTGCATTTAGCTGTGAGTGCTGTTAACTAGAAATTTCTTAATAGACGTTAAATGGTTGAATGGTTATTTTGGCTTGAAACTAGTTGGCGATTAAGGAAGACCTGGAGAGTTTTATGAAGATGTGCATTAAGTGTACCACGTACATAAGACCATGAATTTTTGAGTGTTTCTATTAATTGTACATGAAGTGTTCTCATTGCTAAGTCTAGCAAAAAAGTTATTTTCTTGCATTTCTTGGGGACCATAACAGTATGTTGCAATGATCACACATACTTACCTAAATCAAGTCACTGTTGAGTTAGCATTTTGAAAATCTCTTAAGAAAATCCAGTCCACAAAACAATGCAATAGAAATTGAATTTTGAGGGGTCTACCACTTGTTTTCTGAAGATACACTTGTGATACTCTTTGGTCTATGTCCTTGCAGGTAACTAAGTCTGAAACTCAAATTTGAAATATTGGTTTCATCAGGGGGAGTCTTGTGCCATTCTTGCAATGGAAAATAGCCCTCTTTAGTGTGTGTGTTTGTTTGTTCTTCCACAGTGTCTTAATATTTTTAAATGTTTACTTCCTCAATAAGTGTTCCTCAGCAGTCTAGTTCCAGAAGGTCTGAGTTTATTTACTCTTGCTCCTCATCTGTATATATCCATCTGATGTCTCTTGACTTGCACTTAGTCTCTGCCCCAAGGGGCTTACAATCTCTTTTTTTTGTTTGTTTTATATTTGTACAGACCCTAGTACAATGGGGTCCTTTTCTATGACTAGGGTCGTTAGGTTTCTACTCCCTTGACTGCTCTGTTTCATTGTGGAAAAAATCCAATTGAAATGGGTCAATTGTTTTCCCTAAAACAAAAATGTTTTGGCATTTCCCTTCTGTCTGAAATTCAGCAATTTCTAGTTTTCATTCCAAATGGGAGCAAACTTTTTTAAAATGTCAAAACTTCCCATGGAACAGAAAGTCCTGAGTTTTGATTAGCTCTAGTTAACACAATGTTTAGATTTATGGGAGGAGTACAAGCTTTTCTTGGAGTTATTGTTTCAATCTGTCTGCTTAGTCACACAGACAACACTGCATCATTAATCTTTTAGGGGTATGTTTTCATTGCAGAGTTAGGCTTAATGATTGACGCTTGGGTCTGAGCACCTAGATTAACCTGTCTCTGGTGTGAGCAGCCACACTGCAAAGCCATACACGAGTTACTGTGTCCTCAGTGGTGCTGGACTCACCGGTGTGTGACTCTGAGACTTATGGGGGTACATCCCATGGTTCTCTGTGCTGCCCTAAGCTGAGCTGTTCTGATTCTTTCCCAGTGACTTGAGAAAGCATGTTTGTCCTTCAGGATATGCAGGGGAATTGTGGGAAGGTATTGGAGGACTATTGGCAGCTGAGCGATGTAACCTGTGTCCTCATTGTAAGGGTGATGGGAGTGGTTCCCAACCTCAGTGAAAGTGACACCTGGGCACTCTTACATCCCCAGCTCGCCCTGGTTAAAAGCACACCAGACTTTGTGGGGAGAGGGTTTTGTGCATGATATGAGGGAGATTAGGAGCAGCACCCGAGTGACGGTCACTGTTAACTCTGCAGTGAATACATATGTGCATTGTATGTAATTTTCACTCCATTAATACTAGGTACTACTTTTTAATGAAAGTTTATATTCTGGAGAATCTGTGCAGCATTTTGCAAGAGCATGATTCTGCAGCAGTTTGGTCAGTCATATAATCACAGTACAGATACAGGTTAGAGTTACGTAGCTATTTCCATACTAACTTTTTTTTTTTTTTTTTTTTTTTTTCAGTGGCTCATGGCTTTCAAAACTTTAAATTGGGGCTGTTTTTTATAGGTTGGCTTCACTCTGAAATGAATGTTTTTGGTTTTGGAAATAACTGAATAAAAATGGTTCAGCTTGTGATGGGGGTGACCTGACCCCTTAAGATCAGTGGTGTCTAGGGGTCAGCCCATTGTCCTCATGTAGTGTGGTCATTTAAGATTTTGGCAGGTCTGGTGAAATTGGGCGAGAGGAAATGGTCTCGGGAGTAAGTAGTGTTTCAGAGGAATTCCCATTACTGTTTCCTTAAAGTACTGGGACAGGAGCTTGGCAGCGGGGGCAAGACAAAGCTCCGATGTCTCCTGGAGCATTGGAATGAGTTTTGGGAAGGGGATCAGCGCATATGCTGCCACCTCCCTCATAGCAGGGCAGACATCAGCAGGAGAAGGCTGGCCTGCTGAGCGCTCCACGTTGGAAGACTAAGTGGGGGAAAGGTCCAGCTGAAAGTAAAGCTGGCTAAGGCTCTACAGCTGGCCTAAACCACAGCCTTATCTCCACGGAGAAGAGCTGGGGGGATTCCTGTCTGTAGGAGGTACCTGCCTCCTCTCACTACCTCAGCTCTGAGAGGAGGGCTGCGGGGAGCTCCTGTCTTAGGGAGGGAAACCAGGAGGACTGTTTGAAATACAGCCCAATGGCTGCCATAGAAGCCAAGGAGCCACCAGGAGTAGTAGCCTAAAGCAACAGGGAACCAGATCTTCTGGAGGAGATGACCCCCTGGTGTATGACTCTGAGGAATGATCTGCAAGTGACGGATGGTAGGAAACAGTAAAGGGGTGGGAGAGTGGTGCTTCAGGCAGGGTACCTGGCCTATAACCCAGAGGAGTAGGTGAGCCTGGGTTCTCCTTCCTCTCCCCAGACAGAGTGAGGAATACAGGTTTGAGGACAGGAAAGAGGCCAAGAATCAGTGGTGCAAGTAGAAATAATTTCTTGCCGGTACTGCACTCATGGGAGGGACACAAGGGAGGGCATGTGACCCTCCATGTGACTCCTCCCCACCCCAGCCTGGGGCCCCCACGCTCTCCCTGTCCCCTCTGACACTCCCCTTACCTGTTTAAAATTTTAAACTGTTTAACATGCAGTTGTAAAATGATGCTTTGGGCTCCTGGTGCCACCTCTACTTCCAGGTGTCATTGAGGATCCAGCAGCACCCCAAATTGAAAACTTCTTAAATGAAAGAAGGATAGGAAGGACAATCACCCCACTTTCCCTTAACACACTATCAGTGCCTCCCGTATGTCCAAACTAAGCTTCTGCTAGGTTGCCTTTATCTAAGTATTGCTCTCCGCCAGGCACTAGGAAATCAAAGATGTGTGCCATCTGGGTTTAATGGAAAAGAGGCATAGAACTTTGTGTGCCATGTGCATCTTGATAGAACTACAGCCCAAATTGTTTTATTGTTTTCCTCACCATGAAATACAGGAGGGGCAATCAAAATGAGCCTGGCAGAACATGCATGAGAACTGTCTCTGGACAGATAAGCAATTTATCAAAATCACATTCTCTGATCTCTTGGGGCCAAATCCTATTCCCATTGAGATCAAAAGGAGTTTTGATGTTGAGCTCAATGAGAACAGGCTTTGACATTTGGAGAGGAAAGAACAAAACCACTCAAGCAAGGGCTATGTTGCTTATACCACAGGTATCAAAGGCTGCTAACTCGTGTGAGAAAGTCAGCAGATATCTGATCTTTGTCCATTGCAAGGGAGAAATCCGCAATCAATGAGGATAGAACAGTTTCTGTACCATATGCAACTCATAAGTACATCTGCAAAGGATCAAGGAAATATGAAGGCTCCAGGTTACCTTAAAGTCCTCAGTCCCTTGGTTAGAATGCTCCCATTAGTATATGTTCATAGTCCAGAGGCTGGAGCAGGAAAGAGGCAAAATAGATGTTTCCAGGCCAGGCCTTTTAGCTTTTGCCAAGTAAATGGAGATCTGTTCTTACTATGAAAGATGGTGTTTGGAGTCACATGGGCAAGTTACATATCCATCACCCCCACCCATCTTCTAGTTAGAACATGCACAAAAAGTCCATTAAGAATAGACAGGCGTTTTCCAGGGTCCGTTGTGAGCTAAGTGTTCCTTAATGGGCCATTCAACTTGACTTGACTTGTCCCTTCATGTGCTGGCTAAATAGCTTGTGGGCGTTACCAGAGGAGCAAACATGTAGTAAACATAGCTAATATTCATAACTTCAGATATGAAGATGAATATACATGCATAGAAATAGCATAAACATAAGTACCAGCTATTTCATCTACATGAGTATTCCCAAAAGTGATTCTGAAAAATCACACCACGTACTTGAGACCCTATGTGCCAGCACCATGCCCCACTGGAGTTTTATTATCTGTTATGTAACCACAGAAAGGGAGCCAGTGACATGACTCCGTTTAGCTGTTCAGATGTGACTGCACCTTTAGTCAGTGAGGGCATACTGGCTGGCACACATTCAGGTTATTGGGCTTCAGTGTTTCTTTGCAGTTAACTTTTTAATGTTCATAAACCTGGTATGTGCTGAGGTGGCTTAAAGCATAACACAGGTTTTTAGGTTTGCAAATCTGTGAACCTCTGCCTCTGAGATTTTATTTATTTATTTTTGCTGGTCATAATGTGAATGGGTATCCTCTCCGCCCTCTGCTCATGAGATTATGTATGTGTCTTGTAGCACTCTTCTGAACACCAGTTAAAAGGATTTTTTTTTTTTTTTTCAGTAAGTGTGGACTGATTATTTTCTCTTAGAAGGTATGTAATTTTTTCAGGTTCACACTGATTAACACAGAAAACAATTGGGGCTGTTAAATTTTCTTCAAATTCCATAGAAAATTAAGTTCAGCTATATTTTCCAGTACAGTGATGAAATGGGTGTTCGTATATACCAACATTATCTGATCTGGACTTGATGTGATGCAGTATGAATGTCATGGATAATTCAGACCAATGGGGAGAAACAGAATCAAAAACACAGTTTAAACACCTTCCATCCCTGTTCCCCCCCCCCCCCCCGGGACTCCTGACCAATTTAACAGTACAATACATATGCTAACAAACTTAAACAAAGCCTTTGTTTAAGTTTGTTAGTACACCGCTACCTTGATATAATGTGACCCGATATAACACAAATTCGGATATAACATGGTAAAGCAGTGTTTCGGGGAAGCGGGACTGCGCGCTCAGGTGGATCAAAGTAAGCTCAATATAACGTGGTTTCACCTATAACGTGGTAAGATTTTTTTGGTTCCCGAGGACAGTGTTATATTGAGGTAGAGGTGTATATGCATTGTGCTGTTAAAGCCATATAAAGAATGAATGCCCTCCCTAGCTGTGTTCTGCTCCTTTAAGGAGCAGAGTGCAGCCCTCCTCTCCCCAGCCCCAAGTCTTTCTGGTACCCCATACCCCCTAAAAATCTCTTGCTGGTACTGCGTACTGGAGAGTACCACCCTACTTGAACTACTGCCAAGAATGAGGAGTCCCAGATGAAGGCAGAGGGCCTGGCATAGAGATCAATGGACTTTGGATTTTTCCTGTTTTTGTTTGCACTTTTATGTTAATCTGGAAAAGGGGACTGGACTGGTAAGTGACCTGGGTGGAGGGCTAGGCCATGGAAGCAGCAGACTTTTGCAGACCTAGGACAGGAGATACTAGAGTGGATGAACCACTACAACTCCACCTTCTGATGTGAGGAGGTACTCTGGTGGGGAGTGTATGCCAAAACACAGCTATTCTGGAATATGAGGAAAGTTTTAAAAAAAACAACAACCTGCTAGCCTTACGACTCTTTAGTTTCGATATTGGCGATTTAAAGAAAAAAAACTGCTACCATCAAATCATGAATATTCCACAGTAGACTTTCCCTGAATGCATCTTAGTAATGAACACCTTTCTACTTAACTGGATTCAGGCAGGAGCCTTACAAATATTCATAGTGATTGATTTTTATAAATGGGGACAACATTTTCAGCTGGGTGTCTGTATTTTCAATCAGGAGACATGTTCCGGAATCAAGAGTCTAAAGAGTACACAGTATGTAATCTTTTGCTTTGTGTAAGATTGAGGATGCTGATTGTATTTCTGTGTTTATACCTGTGAAGTATACTGTGGATTCAATTCTGAGAGACTCTAGTCAACACAAGTGATAAGGGCCAGTGGAGTAGTCAAAGAAGACTGGAATCAATTAATTGTTTAGATTGAAGGCTGGGGAATGAAACCTACTTACATTTTGTGTTGTCCTTCCTAATAAAAAGAGATTGTCTGTCTGAAATTTTTGTTGACTGTAAGGATTACATACTTCACTTGTGGATTTGTCTGTTAAATTAGTGTTTATTCATAGAAATCTATTCTATTACATAAAGCATAGTGACATGTATTTTCCAGTTTAGATGTAGCCAGCCAGTGTGTAGTATGATCCTGATCTTTTATTGGTTTTATTATATTAGCTACTTTCTTGGCAGAGCATTTGTTTTCATTAATTGGTTTTCAGCACTTTTGAGTCTAAAATGTCTTTTGTTCAGCTGATCATAGGGCGTGCAGCATCTCTTCTCATACATCTGCATTTATGTATGAGATGTATGAAAAAAGCAGCCAATTTTAGAAGCAGGCAGAAACTATTTTGGGTGTGAATGATTGCACTTCAAATGACATAGATAGTGATTCTGATTATTTCTCTATAGTGTCAGTAAATAAAAGCTTAAGAATGTTGCTTGTTTTCCTTCATCTTACTCTGATATTGTGGTTGGAAGTGAGGTTTCAAGGTTTGGCTTTTTTATTACTTGATTTGCCTCACCTGACATGTGAAAAAGTCAAACCAAAATGAGCTGGTACATATCCAAAGAAAACCCTGATTTGCCTTCCATGGCTCTGTGCTCATGAGAAAGTAGATGTGCATGTGTTCCAAAAATAGTATAATAAACTCTCTCGTGAGCTGTTTTTTGCAGTCTGGTGCCCATCTACAAGTAAACCAGAAAGAAACTTTATAGGGATTATATATTGATTTGTTTTGGCAGTTACATGAAGCAGGTAACATAAACCAGGAGATCAGGGAATCAGATTCTCAAAAACCCCCATATTGAAGTACTATTTGCAAGTCATAGGATAGCAATAATTGTATTACCTCCCCAATCACACATTTTCTGCACTTTACCCTCTTAATAAGGTGGAGAGGGAATCATAGACTGTGGGCTTTCAGTGTCTAGCTCCGTGAATTGAACTACAACTGCTTATTTCACCCCCTTTTCTTTTTCAAATGTCAGCATTACTGTGCTGCAGTCTGTAACAAGCTTATATCTGATGACATGTTAACGCCCCCACTCCTGCACCTAAAAATCCATCTTCCGTCCTCTTTCCTTGCCTGGAATAAGGCTGCTGTATGAAAACAGCAGGAAATTGTTCTGGAAATCTCAAAAACTGACTTTCTCATGAAATTTCCAGAAATTCCTATTACTCTTACGTGACTCCAGAAATATTGCACAAGATACCTTTCTTTGTAGTATTTTTGGCCAAAACTGTGGTGTGCGGAGATATGTACACTAAAAAAGAAAAATGTTAACCAAAATTAAAAATAAATTCAAAAGCAGTTCAAATTTTGTATTTAAAAATAGGTAAAGGTATGAATTCATTCCTACTGTATCTAAATCAGTTCACCCTAATTTTGATAGGTTTTTGTACCCTAAATGACTTTTTTGTGTGCAGGTTTTCTTTTTATAGGTTAGATTTTTCAGAATGTGGTATCCATTTTTTATGTTCAGAAATTACTCAACTAATTTTATAATCTCCTTTGAGGAAAAAATATAATCTCTTGGGCTTTCAGAAAAAACCAGGAAGGAAATGACTGCCAAAGGTTCCCCAGCAATAGAAGTTATCCTTTCAACATTAGAGGTAAAACATCTTATTCATGTACATGTGTATGTCTAAGTTGTATAGTTTGCAAATATCAGACTTCCAATTTTTCAATATTCTTTAATTTTCTTGGCCACTACGAAAAGGTACTTGTCCATGATCTTGATCGTTACATGATATCTAAGGCCTTGATTCAGCAAGTTTCTTAAGAACATGCCTAACTTTGAATATTCAAAGGAACTACACTTGTACTTAAAGTTAGGCTGTGTTTAGGTGCCTTGCTAAATCAAGTCTAAAAATACATAAGTCAAGTGGTTTGAGTTGCAGTCGGAACTCTGAGCAGTGTGTCAATCGTTCAATTTTGATATTCGAATTTTAACAAGAAATATACAAGTTTCTTAAAATATGAAAAAAAAAAAAAACAAAAAAAAAAAAACAAAAAACCCTCAAGTATTTACCAAAGAAAATTTCTTTTACAAGTAGAATTCAAGCAAAATAAAACCGCTTGTTTTGGAAATGTCTGTGGATCTCAAAAGTTGGAGAAGTTGGGCAAATATAAAACTACAGATGGTTTATTTGGGTATAAGCTTTAAGTATGCTAATGACTGAAGCTTGGAAGGAAGGGCATGTGTGGCTGTGGAAAATAAATGTAATAAGGTACTCCCATTAATAAGTCTTGAAACAAAACCTATTACTGTTACAAATGAAGCAAGGATACATCTGTGTCCAGTATGCCATATTTGTTACCAAAACTAAAAGAATATTATTTAATTTCAGAATACAAGAGATCTTCAGACTACTCTAAATATATTAAATATCCTCATTGAATTGGTGTCAGTTGGTAAGTTTTAATCAAGTGGCAATTTTTTTTGTGTACTTAGTGCAAATTGTTATATTTTTTCCAGGCATTTAAGAAATAGCTGATTTACATAATTTTATTTTTGTGAGATTAAAAGTGATCAAAAGTCTAGTTTATGCATGTATATAAAAGTTGAATAGTGCCAATATTGCTTGGTGCATTGCAAATGGATATGAAGAAAAGATTAAATAGCTAGGTATCTTAATATTTTTTGACTACTTCTAATATTTCTATTTTTAATTTCAAGGTGGTGGTCGGAAAGCAAGTGTCTTAGTTTCTAAAGGAGGGACGCAGATCTTGTTGCAGTTACTTTTGAGTGCCAGCAAAGATTCCCCACCCAATGAGGAGTTAATGGTGCAGCTTCATTCCCTTCTTGCAAAAATTGGTCCAAAAGGTAATCATAACGGTTAATACTTTATCCATGTGTAATATCCTTCATGTGATGATCTCATTGAACTTTTAAAAAATTGTTTCATCACAGATATTAGGTAACTATCTGTTCTATTCTATGTTGTAACGGTTTGTATAGTGTGCTCATCATTGTAGTAGTCGCTTAATGCACTACTGGAAGGCTCTTAAAATGACTACACACCCGTCACGTCTTGTCCATTTACAGTTGGATAAACAGAGAGAGAGAGAGAGATCAAGAATAAATTTTTGGAAGTGTTGACTAAATTAGGGTACCTCAAATTTTGAGTGCCCAACTTGATATTTAGGGCCTGGTTTTAGGAGCCTGATTTTGGAGGTGTTGAACCTTTCAAGATGGGCACCAGTGTACTCAGCATTAGTGGATGAAGGCATGCATGCAGACAAGAAGGGAATGGTGAAATGGAGTTCATTATGCAGAGGAGAGGGGTAGAGATGTAGAAATATCTTTTTTTGGTCACTTTTGAATTAAGCTTATTTAGTTACAGAAGTAGAATAATTTTAGCTTCAAAATCAAATTCAGTGATTTTTCTTCGGTTTTGGTTCTGTTCTATTTGTTACAGATAAAAAATTTGGAGTAAAAGCTCGAATCAGTGGTGCTCTAAACATATCTCTGAATTTGGTGAAACAGAATTTGCAGAACCACAGGTTAATCCTGCCATGTCTTCAAGTACTAAGAGTATACTCAACCAACTGTAAGTATTGCAAAGCATTCTTTTTTCTCTTTTTTATACAGTGCTGGGTAAAGTATTCGACAATGTTTAAATGGAGAATTAATTTTTTTGTTTAATATTACATGATTACAATGACTGCTATTTTCTGAAGACTTTTTACTACTTTTAAGTGGTGTCCCCATGTGTGCTTCACTTCAGGTGCCCGTGCGCCTTTCGAGCCCTTGATCAGAGATTTGCAGTTAGCAGTGTCCGTTCGGCCCCTGCACGTGCCCTGTGCTTCTTCGTGCTGGATACAGAGACTATATAGGGGTGTGCGGGTGAACAGCCATTAGTTCCTTTTCATCCACTTCAGCCAGAGATGGAGCCTTAGTGTGGCAGTCTTAAGCTTGCCTTGGCTTATCTAATATTTCAGTAGAGGTTAAGATAGTGGTTTTTTTTTTTTTTTTTAATAGTTGTCAGTTGTTTGTATAGTTAGATGAGTGAAAGGATTGTTTCTCTCCCCTTTCCCCTGGGAGAGACTTACTATTTTCCTGACAGGGCATGCCTGGCTTGTCAGGTTTCAAATGTTGCCTCTCCTGCTGAGAGGCTATAGCTGTGAGTGACCACCCCTCTGTGTGTCCATTGCTTGCCGGAGTCCCGCTTCTGCCTGGCTCTCGCATCCGGGACAAGGACAAACCGGGAAATTAAATTCAGACTGCTAATGATGGAACACACTCTTCAGCCAGTTTTGAGTCAGGTCAGGAGACCACCCCTTTTCCCCCTCAGACAGATCCAGCGCAGGCTTCCTCTACGAAAGAGAAGACCTTGGAAGCTTCAGGGAAGGCTTCTAAAAAGAGGACTCTCACCTTAAGGAGCCAACTCTGAAGAAGTCACAGATTCTCGGCGAGATCTAGTCTCCAAAGCGATGACCTCTCAACTCTGTACTGTTGAGGTGAAGGACTCCTCTTCCAGCACTGGTGGGGCTGCAAAGTCCCGGAGCATGAAAGAGAGAGAGAGAGACAGCTCTGGTAGGGCCTCAGTATCTTTTGCCAGCATGGCGGGCAAGCATAGACACTGGGGGTCTGGTTCAGTTCAGTCCAGCTGTTGGTACCCAGGCATGCAGCACCCTCTACACTGAGCAAGCAACAGCATCAGACGCCAACAGTGTCTACTTCAGTATGTCCACCATTCGTGGTACTGTTGGCATTGCCGACTTTCGCCTAGGCCACTGCATCAGTGCCAGTCCCTTACTCGGTACTGTGACGGGTTGGGTCACGGTAACTCCATCAAGACTGTTACTAGATGTGCTGGGATACCACTGAGAACAAACCCCCTGCCAGAGAAGGCTTCCCTCCACTCCGATCTTGCTGAGCTAGACACACCAGTTAGCTACAGCACAGGCCAAGAGGTTGGGCCACTCCTCCCCCTCCCCCCCTTCAGTTCACCGAAACTAAGATTCACTTAGCCCAGGGGCTTCTCAGTTAACAGGGACTTTCCCAGCACCCAGTATTCCATCTTTCTGGGAACCTAAACCCCAGATGAATCAATTTTACTCTGTATAAAGCTTATACAGGGTAAACTCATAAATTGCCTGCCCTCTATAACACTGACAGAGATGTGCAGCTGTTTGCTCCCCAGATATTAATTACTTACTCTGGGTTAATTTATAAGCAAAAGTGATTGTATTAAGTATAAAAAGTAGGATTTAAGTGGCTTCAAGTAATAACAGGCAGAACAAAGTAAGTGCCCAATCAAAGCAGTTTGCCTGAAAGGGGATTGTGTAGGAATCCGCCTGATGAGCCAAAGGTGATTCTGGATGTAAGTAAAACTCAGGAGTTGGTAGTGGCTCAGCAGAGCAACGCTTCTGTGGAGCAAGGTAAAGATGAACTGGTGCTTACAAAGATTCCTGAAGAAAAAATTTTTCAGGGTAGTCTTTGCAAGCAGTTTGCTGCAACTGAACGGTGTGGAAGTGATTTGATCAAGGAAGTTTCAGTTCCTAACAGCCAGAAATTTTCTGTTGTGAATGGATCCACTGACTTTCCTTTTGAAAGATCCAGTGTGGATCGCTTTGAGAAAGTGGAATTAAAATTGTTAAGAAAGTTAAACAGTCCTATAACCAAGTGGTTGTGCTTGACCTGTTTGTTGGGAAAACAATGTTGTTGGGACAGAAATGTCTCCATGTAGATTCTGTATATTGAAAAAATTCACCAGGGCAAATTCTATTCACTATATTTTCCCAAAAAGTTGCATGACAGATGCCAATAGCACAGAGGGGAAACACCTACATCACTGCTGGTGCTGCTTGTTTTTGAACATTTCAGACTTCCTAAGTAGCCATCCTCTGTACATCCAGAACCAGGCCCTTCCCCACCCCCCACTTTTTTTTTTTTTTTTTAATATTTCCCCTTACAGCTAGATTATGGTCGCTCATTGCAAGCTCTTATAGGAAGACCTAGATACATTTGTACAATGCCTAGCACAGTGGGATCCCAATCCTGATTGGAGTCTCTAGATGGTACTGCAATAGAAATAATACTGCAGGCACTCACTTCAGAGAGCGACTAGTGTACCTTTTCATCCTGATGCTGAAGGACACCCTCTAGTCATCGGAGCTTGATACATTTTCTTATGTTAATTTTAGAAACTGTCCTCTTCTTGGCAAAATATACATTCTAAGGGAGAAAAACTTCCTTGCTGTACATCTTAATAAAGGAGGGGGAAACAAAGCGTACATTGTAAATAATGATTTCCATTAGTTCTTATTGACCTGAAATAGAAACCAGCAGAGACGTCAGTGTGCATGTGCAACAGCAGGTTTCTGCCAACACTAACGTACGTTCCCTTCTGTGATATTCACAGTCCTGCACCTTCCTGCAACGATTGTGCTGCCTCTTTTAAAGTGAATGGCACATTAGCAAGTGCCTGCTTTTCTGAAATAATAGGCTGTGCAGTGCTTGATACCAGACTTCCTACTGAGCCCATTCAGACACACAACCAGCTATCCATCTTTGTGATACACTTCAGTAGTACAGCTACAGTAGACCCTTGCTAATTAGCACTCACTGGGAAACTCATTGCAGATTCCTGAATTCTGAGAATCCGTAAATGAAAAAAACATAGTGAAACATTTTATGATGCAGTATCTTCACTTTTTTCAACAAGTATAGTTAACTTCAAAGCATATTAGTAAAGGCTCAGTAGTATAGTTTGTAAAAACAATAATATGAAACTTCACTAGAGCACTCACATTAAATGGTTGCTGAGGAGTAATGTGGAATGGTGGATTCGTGAAATAAGAATTAGCAAGATGCTGTTTCGTCATTTTTGTTTCATGGTTTAAGCACAATAATGCATATTATCTAAATTCAACTTGTAAATTCCCTCTGCTTGATTTTGATTTCAGCAAATCAATATTTTCAGGATTATTCTAATCTTCATACTACATTATTTCACAAAATCTGTTTTAATTTTTATTCCTTTCAGCTGTAAATGCAGTATCCTTGGGGAAAAATGGAGTTGTGGAACTGATGTTCAAGATCATTGGCCCTTTTAGTAAAAAGAATACTGGCCTTATGAAGTGAGTAAAAGTTTTTAACATACTATAATCAAAAATTTAAGATGCTTTTCAAACTTATTTTTTGACGAAAAATCAAATCTTTCCTAGTATCTGTCAGTTAAATGACAAGGGGAGAACACCTCTTTCCACCCACAACAAACCCAAGATTCTATTAAGGCCTGTCCAGAGCCATGTAGCAAAATCTTAAAATTTGTGTTTATGGTAGTTATTTGCCTTCTACCTTTGCACCCCTTCCTCATAATTAATTCCCCTTTTTTTAAAAAAAAAAAAAAAAAAAAAAAAAAAAATTTGTATGGCTTTACCATGTTGTAGATTAAATTTACTAATTTGTTGTTTCTCTTCTTTTTATGTTGACAGGGTTGCTTTAGACACACTTGCTGCATTGCTAAAATCAAGTAAGTGACTACTAGAAACTATTTTTACTAAAACATAAAAACTTGATTAAAATAATATTAAGAGTCTGGCTGAAACCAAGAGAAGCCAGAAAATGTAGAATTTAAGTTGAAATTCATCATTAATATGTTCTGTTCGTTATTGCCACATGTATAATACATAATAACTCTTTATCCAGTTATGCAGCACAGAGACTACCTCACTTAGGCAGAGACTGACTTGGATCCTGAGAAGTGGAAGAAGCCTTTTTACAGCTACTCAACCATGCCCCTCAACAGTAGAGTCTATGACCCTCTTCTCCCAGCCCTGATTGCCATGTGTCAGTGAGGGTGCTGGGGGGTGGCACCAATATAGTCTCCGTCATAGTCAGGCTGTCACTAAATAGGTCTTGGTGTCTAGAGTATGTGTCCTTTTGCTGATAGCTCTAACGTGTAGCTGTAGGGAAGTGACAGGGCCCATCCTTCTCCAGTGGCAGCTGAGCCCGAGAGGAGAGTGATGACGACAAAGTCTACCCCCACTGACTCTTCAAGTATGTTATGGGCAGTGGTGCAAGTGGAATCCATTTCTTACTAGTACGGGGGTGGAGGGTATGTGATGTCCTCAAGTGACCCTCCACGTGACTCCTCCCCAGCCCGGGGCCCCCACGCTCTCCCTGTCCCCCTCCCCATGATCCCCTCGCCCCCTTACCCTTTGGAACCGCAGTGGTGAAAGGAGCAGAATGTAGGGCCACTGGGTGGCTCCACGCCCGCAGCTCCTCCGGCGCGGCTGTACTGCCCCCAGCCCTGTCCTCTGGTGGGGCTGCTGTACAGATGGAGGAGACCCTGTGTGGAAGGTATGGAGACGGTACAGCTGTGCTGGAGGAGCTGCGGGCATGGGGCTACTCAGCAGCCCCATGTTCTGCTGCTCCTCTTTCTGGTATGCCGTACTAGCTATAAATATCTTGCTGGTACGGTGTTCCTGACCGTGCCGCCCTACTTGCACTGCTGGTTAAGGGTCATGATCCTCTTCCCTCACAGGAACTGTATGCAAATTATGGTAGTCGTAGAACTTCAGTAGATTGGGTAGGCATTAAGTGGTGATCAGGGCTTATGGAGAACACCTTCAGGGGTTTGACTGGAAGCTCATTTGCATAAGGTCTCTGCCCCATTTTGTACTGCACTTGCTATCCTCACATTTGATCAGATTAGTACACAACCTGCCTCTGTGACTCTCAGAACTGTGTAGTAGTAAGTAGTTTTTAGGATTCATCCCTAAGAGAATGCCAATGGAAGGAAATATTATCTCAGAATAATGTTGGCCTGCTGCTGTGTAAATGCAAAGTCAAAGCTGAGATTTATGGAGAATTAATAAGCTGAGATGTGTATTTTCAGAACAGGAGACCTTAAATGATGATGTGTGTAGGAAAGATGGGAAGTATGGTAAGAGCTAGGTTATTATATGCTTTAGCAATCTTTAATTTCTTTTCTTTCTTAAGAAACGAATGCCAGGAGAGCAGTAGACAGAGGATATGTCCATGTGCTTTTAACAAGTTATGTAGATTGGCACAGTCATGATAATCGACATAGACACATGCTGATCCGTAAAGGAATTTTACAGTGTATTAAAAGTGTTACAAATATCAAGTTGGGAAGGAAAGCGTTTATTGATGCCAATGGGATGAAAATTCTTTACAACACTTCCCAAGTGAGTTTAATTTCTTTTTTTGCTACGATTGCATATGAAGATTTTTTTCTGTATGCTATTACTATGGGTATGCTTTTATAAATGATGTCATGACTCACAGTAGTTGTCTTGTAGAAAATAAATGCTAACTTCTAAGATCAAAAGTACAAAACAGTTAAATTGCTTTTCACCATTGAATTGTTACAGTGTAAATTGTAAACTACTGTTCCGTGGTAAAAGTGTATTTGGCTTTTTTTACATCCGTGTATAACCATATATAAAACACTTGTAAATGTTTAGCTAATCCAAACCTTCATTGGTTAAAAGTTTTGACACCCTGCTCCACAAAAGAAATGTTTCTCATGCAACAGAACCTCTAGTACATTGCTCCACTACTATTGGGAAGGGCATTAACAAATTTCCTGTGCTGAATTACACATGTCGAGGCTGGTACACCACCACTTATGTGAATTGATAGGGGTTTTTATTGCTTTCCATTTCTAGTTGAATGCTCAAGGTCTCTCTCTGTCTTCTGCTTTACATCCTAAGATGCAAAGCAGAATTCATATACTACGGTAGTGCATCATCATTGTCAAAGTCCTGTTCTGTGTAGTGGTAGTGCTCTGCCCTGCTACAAGAATGAAGTTTAACTTCTGTGCTTGGTCTCATTCTTTGGCTTGGCTAAAGCTGGAGAGATGCAATGTGATGGAAGTGTTTTATACTATTTGGCAGTAAATTAGGCTACCAATTGAGAGACTTTGAGCTCCAAAAAGAATAATCTTCTAAATGATAAAGGTGTAGCGGAGTTGGAGGAGGATCTACAGGTTTCAGTCAAATGGAGTAGGCAAAGATTCTTTTATATATTCCATTTATTCAAACTTAGTATAACTATTTTTATATTAAATTCATGTTGTACTGGAGTTTTTCAGTGGCAGTATAATCTAAAATATTCTAGTCTTTTGTATGCTCTACAATGCAATGCTGTATGTTTCTAAAAACAGTTGTGTAGTTTGCATTCCATTGTTTTCATTCTTTCTTTTTTCTAACAGGATTGCCTTGCTGTGAGAACTCTTGATCCTCTAGTCAACACATCAAGTCTTATAATGAGAAAATGTTTTCCTAAAAACCGTCTTCCACTACCAACTATTAAAAGTGTTTTTCATTTCCAACTACCAGTTATCCCTATTAGTGGTCCTGTGGCTCAGCTGTACAGTTTGCCTCCTGAAGGTATGGTCAGTTTGTAATACGTTGGCTTTTGTGTATATATATTTAACACTTCTCTGCTAGATGGATCAGACTTGCACGTGTGTTTGTCATTATCTAGTCCTCTAGAGCTTGGGCTTACTGGGAAGAGTGAATTAATATAGATTCTCCTTCAGCTCAGTGATAGGTCTTTGGTTTTGGAGCAGAGTGTGAAATTCTGTCTCTTGTACTATATATGTGCAGGTAGGCTGACAACAATTTCGTCTGCATGTGTGTGGCTATGGGCTGAATTTACTTTCTTCCAACTGTCCAAATAGGCACTAATATTGCATTCATTAAGGAACCCATCAACAGAATGAGTGCCTAAATGATCTTTTACAAAAAATCTGCAAAATTCCTGCACAAAATCCATTTGAATTTTTAGAGTATTTTCTGTGATCCGTAATAGGCCAAATTCACCAATAGTGTAACTGAATACGTATGCACTGAAGTCACTGGAGTATGCCCACTCGTATCAGCAGTGAATTTAGCCCAGTGTCCCTGAATTGTATCATGCAAACAGTTTAATGTGCTTACCTTAACTTTTTTTCCATTGAAATAAATTAAAAACACTAAGTCCTTTCCTTCATATTGCTGGAGCCAGATCCAGTCCAAAATCTAGCAGTGCAAAGTGTCCAGAAAGGCAACTTAAATTCCCCAGCCCTGTTTGGAAGAGGTGGTTGCATGCTGAGCAGAGAAGGCCCAGTCCGGAGGAGTTGGTCCGAAGTGTCTTCAGTGCATATGTTGAACATTTTCTATGTGAATATATTTTTTTTTTTTAAAGTGGAAAAATAGTTTAAATGTTCTTATTGGACAGAAATGTAATAGATGGTTCTGCAGTATTGCCAGCTGAGCCTTCTGTTTCTGATACAGCTGGTAATATTTAGCGTTCACATGTTTCACTGAAGTTTAATTTGTGTGGTATTGACAGATTTCAGTTGGTGAGTGAAAAAGTTTTACATATTACATTTTTTTCTGGAATGTACATGTTGTAGAAAACCTACATCTGCCTTACTTATAGAGCATTTTATATTACAGTGGATGACGTAGTAGATGAAAGTGATGACAATGATGACATCGAAACAGAAAGTGAGATTGAAAATGAAAATGAAGATGACAAGGACCACCTCTTTAAGGTTAGTACTAGACCCAATCAAAGGGACCAGATTTATACCATTAATATATTTTTCATTACTTCAAAAGTTCACTTTTGCCATACCCATAACTATGTGTTCACGTATTAAGGCAATATCAGTAGTGAGTCCAGCTGGGATTTCCAAAGGGGCGTAATGGAGATGGGTATCGATATAGTTGCTGAAAGTCCATTGAAAATGAATGGAAGTTGGGTGTCTTCTTCCCTTATGTTCTCTTGAGGGAAAAAAAAATCTTCTATAGTTAAGATTCACGATTCCTACCTAGGATAGGTAAACCTAAAATATCTGTTTCACACATCAGTAATTTAATATATCCAGATGTTGGCACACTGATTCTTCAGAGAGCAATTGAATTTACATGCAGTTTATAGCAGAAACATTTTAAATGTTCCCTCTGAAGTATTGCTCTGCCGTCTGCACTTTTTGCATTCCTCCCTAAACAACCACAATCCCCACGAACTGTACATATGCATGCACATACTTTCAGATAGTAACTTTGGCCCTGGGCCACATTTGACCTTTTTCAAATTAAACATGCATGCTTTTTGTCGGAGTGAAGTTTCCTGCCTTCCACTATCAAGCCCCACTTTTCCCACCGCCACCTCCATGTGACCCTCCTTTCGGATTTCTTATGCAATCCTGCTGCTCTGTCATCTCATCCAGAGCCCTTTCTCTTGCAGCCCCTCTGCCTAACATCCATAAAATGGATACTGATAAACTGATTATCAGTGTTTAAAAGCCAAATGTTGTAGGAAGGTGAAGTTGTGGTAAAGAGCAGGGGTGTTATGGAATGGAAAGAGGGAACAGTAGGAGTGAAGCATGAGGGAAGTCTGGGCTACATTAGGTTGCAACGGGGCAATATAGTGGGACATGCAGGAGAAATGCAATTCTTCAGGGCCAGTACAAGAAATAGGATGGTGGAGAAGGAAGAGCATGTTGAGGTATCAGGGCTCTGCATGAGTCGTTTTACAGGGTACAATATGCATCAATACTGATAGTGTCCGTGTGAATAACTACCAGAGTTGAAACATGCTTATTAAAGCTGGGAAATATGTACATCAAAACCTTACTTAACTTTGAGATAAGTGGTGGTGGGTTTTTTTGTGTTTCAGAGTAGGCCATAAGCCAAACTAATGCAAGTTGTTAAAGCAAGGGAGTAAGCAGTTAAATGATTTTATATCCCATCTGCTCTCAACTCATTAGTTCCCCCATCACAATCTCTATCCCAATCCGCAGCCCGCGTAACTTTGTACTCATCTTGGATGATTTCATCTGAGAAATATATTACACTGGGATGTTTTACGAGATCTGTGCGTAATACAGTTGCATACAGGCAGGAAAATTTGTGACGTGGTGAGATGTCCAAGGTTTTCTGCAGACAAATCAGATTGGTATGCTAGTGTCTGGCTTATGTAAAGTATTAGTTCTTAATATATAACTGTTTTTAGATTGAAGCTCTTTTTTTGTAATTTAGCTGAGAAGTTCATTTATAATACTTGTGTAGTTAACTTTTTCTGTTGCTCTTGCAGAACGACGATATAGAGACTGATATTAATAAACTGAAACCAAGGCAAGAATTGGGACGACCCGTAGAAGAACTAAAAATGTATGAACAATTTTTCCCAGAACTTTCAGATAACTTCAAGGTAAAGCATGTTAGATTTAATGAATTGTTGTTCTGCATATCTTGAATGCTCTGTTTTTAACTGCTCATAACTCTGCTAACTTCCAACCTCTCCTTTTCAAACTTGATCATAGTCATCAATGGAGTACGTCTTGCTTGCATGCCAAACAGCTAAGTTCAGCTGTTTTAAAGTTATTGTGTGGGAATAATGTTTTTAGCAAGCATAACTACCCCATGTCTGCATTTGTAATTTTAAAAAAAGGCTCATGGTGTCACACTTAGATTGGAGATAAGGGAGAAAAGTGTGTGTGGGGGCGAGATGGAGTCCACATATGGAATGCTATGAGCATGTGAAACCAGGGTATACTTGGTAATGAATCTGTCTTTTACCGTAGATTACATTTTAATTCTTTTAAATAACAATGAATGCTGGCTTTTAGTGCTAGGATGATGATTGCTATGCTAAAAGGGCAATGGTCACAAGACCCCCTATTGACTTTAGGCTCCAAGTAATCAATTGATTTAGCAGGTAGTATTGGCGGGTGTTCATGAGATTAAATGAAAGTGACTTTAGCATGTTTGTAAACTGTAGATCTCCTCTGAAGCATAATTGTAAAAATGGTGGTATGGGATTCCATGTTTGTCTCAATAACTTCCAGAACAAACTTACTTGGTTTACAAATAAAAATGTAATTTTCTTACTTCTTGCCCTTTGAAATCAACTTGACTTGGAGCACAGGTTGAATTTTGCCCCTCTTGTTCAACACCACATATAATAATAATAATAAAAAAAAAATCTGTAGGCCAAACTGGATGCCATATTTAACTCTATAGTTTCAAAGTTGTCTTTTGTGTCACTTTTCACATCGCCTCTGTAAACCCATCACCTCCAGTGGTTCTGCACAGATGTAACTAATTTGAAATATTAGTAAACAATCCTTTTGATACACACGAAAGAATAGGATACAGGTCACTCTCTCTTTCCTATGGTAGCTGTGCTAATAAGAGAACACTAAAAACTGTTTTTGGCACAATTGTAGGGAGGGCTCTGAAATAACAGAAGATCTGTTACGTCAGAGCGTGTCTTTTTTTTTTTTTTGGTATGATCACTTTTCAGAATAGAACAGTACTTCAAGCATCTCATTTGTGTGTAATTTTGTGATGCGCAACAACTTTTATTATTGTAGTATCAGCTATTTGTATAATCAGCAACACATTTTTATTTGTAAACTAATCAGGGTTGATATGGGTAATTGAAGCAATGGTTTGTCAACTCTAGAATACTATTTTAAGTCATTTTTAACCGTGTACCTGCATCTTAATTATGTTACTGAGCTAGTCGCTAATGATGATCACTTTTTCAGCTTACCTAGTGACACTAGCAATATAAGAATTTTGTTTTAAGATTATAAATCAGTGTCTACCTTGCTGTAACTAATCAGAAAAAATATTTACTGTGTTATAAAAAATCAAATAGTAACTTTGATATTTCTAAACTGGTATAAAGTTGTTCTGTTGAAAATACAAAATCAGCACTGAAAGTTTGCAGATGACACACAAATTGGGGGTGTGGTAAATATTGAAGAGGACAGGTCACAGATATAGAGCAATCTGGATTGTTTGGCAAGCTGCATGGAAGCAAACAGTATGTGTTTTAATATGGCCAAATGTAAGGAACAAAGAATATAGGCCTTATTTACAGGATGGGAAACTGTAAGCTGGGAATCACTCACTCTGAAAAAGACTTGGGGAGTCATAGTGGATAATCAGCTGAACATGAGCTCCCAGTGCAGTGCTGTGGCCCAAAGGGCTAGTGTGATCCTTAGATGCATGAACAGTAGAAGTAGAGGTTATATTACCTTTTAATATAGCACTGGTGGAACCACTGCTAGAATACTATGTCCAGTTCAGGTGCTCACAATTCAGGAAAGATGTTGATAAATTGGAGAGGGTTCAGAGAAGAGCTACGAGAATGATGAAGGAATTGGAAAATGTGATAGATTCAAGAAGCTCAATCTATTCAGTTTAACAAAGAGAAGTTAAGGGATGACTTGATCAGCCTCAGGGATAGCTCAGTGGGGGGAGGGATCACTCAGTGGTTTGAGCATTGGCCTGCTAAACCCAGGGTTGTGAGCTCAACCCTTGAAGGAGCCATTTAGGGAACTGGGGTTGGACTAGATGATCTCCTGAGGTTCCTTCCAACCCTGATATTCTATGATTCTATGAATACCTACATAGGGGACAAATACTTGATAATGGGATCTTCAGTCTGGCAGATAAAGGTATAACAAGATCCCATGGGTGGAAGTTGAAGCTAAACAATTTCAGACTGGAAATAGGGTGTACGTGTTTACCAGGAACTGTTCCAATTAATCATTTGGAACAAGTAACCAAGAGTTGTGGTGGATTCTCTGTCACTGGCAACTTCTTCTAAATCAAGATTGGATTTTTTTTCTACAAGAATATGCTCCAGTTCCCCAAAACAAGTCCTTTTTGAAGTTCTATGGCCTGTGTTCTATAGGAGGTCAGACTTGATGATCACAGTGCTCCCTTCAGGCCTTGGAAGCTATGAATAGCACAGCACTTTCCCACTGTTTGCATGCACATATCTGATGACATGAAAGACTTATGTTTGAAACAGTAAATACCTTACTGCAGAAAGATGACTTCTCATAGCTATTTTTGTTCTGACTTCTTATGGCAAAAGTACTACTTGGGGTTTTGAGGAAGGTGTACAGTTTCCCTATGGGCTTTGACTGACTGACTGGCTTGGCAGACAGGAGACCTATGTTCTTCCTGGCTCTGCTGTTGGCTTGCTCTGTGACCTTGGGCAAATTACTTGATCTCTTTGCCTCATTGTCCCCAGCTTTAAAATAGGGATAATGATGATTACACACCTTTTGTAAAGCATTTGGTGATCTAAAGATGAAAAGCATCATATAAGAGCTAACTATTATCCTTTAGACTTCATACAGCAGAACACTGCTAAATCTGCATGAGGGAAGGGGCTAGGAAACAATCAAAACTTGAGGGAAATGAATTTTATTTCTTGTTTAAATATCTGAATGTTGGAAAAACTGGAAAGCAAATGGGTAAAAATTGATCAAGTAAGTTTTTGTTTTAATGGGAGGACAAAGATGTTGTTGATGAACCTTTCTAGGCCTTATGTCAGCAATATTGTATATGCTATGTGATTAAATGCTGCACAACTTTTTAATTTCATGACACAATTTAAAAAAAATTACTTGAAAGTTTGGTGATGTCACTGAAGAATTGCCTCATTTAGGTGATGGCATCTTTCATTTGGAAAAGGTTAACTTTTACAAAGTTTCTGTAGCTTAACCGGCAAACTTTTTAGGATTGTTTATCCTGAATACCTTATTCCAAAATATACTTGTTTTTTCTTTTCCATGATTTTTAGTGGTAATAAGTGTCTTTTTATAAGCAAATACAAACAAACTTTTAAAATGTGAAAAATTGTTTCCTAATCATGTTCTTTCTTTATAAAGGATTATGACTTAGTCTCCAAGGAACCAAAGCCTTTTGCATCTGATGCAAATCTAGGTGGACCTATTGTTGTTCCTACTGCAGGAGAGGAGCAGTCTGTAGAACCAAATCACTCAGTCAAGGGAATTACTGTGAAAGAGAGCAATCACTTGCAAGCAGAGGAGAGTAATAAAAGGCCAGCCTTTTTGGATCTGCCAAAGAAAGATCGCAACAAAGACAATAGCTTACAGCAGCAAAGTGATCAAAAGAAACTGCTTTCGTCATGTCAGTGCCTAAGCTATGAAATAGTGAAAGGCTTAGACAGGATCACTTTGCAGAATACTTCAAAAAATGAACAGTATTACAAAACAGGGTGCGTAATGAAGAAAGAAAGCAAAACTAGCCTTACCTCACTCACTTGTAATAAACCTTGCCAACATGTTTCATCTTGCGGAAGTGTTCTGTTTGAGGGACGATCTGTCCAGCTGGGAAAGCTGTGCTTCACGGGTGTTGATCCTGAAGAAGAGGATGATTCCAGCTCGCATTCATCAGGGGAGCAAGTGATGCTTGAGGTGCCTGATATATTGCCACTCCATGACCCTGATCTTTATATTGAGATTGTGAAAAACACAAAGTCTGTCCCTGAATATTCAGAAGTGGCTTACCCAGATTACTTTGGTCACATTCCACCTCCATTTAAGGAGCCTATCTTAGAAAGACCTTATGGTGTGCAGAGGTGAGTTGACATATTTCTTTGAAAGAGCAATTGTTGCAAGAATAGTACAAATGAGAAATTCATGTTTTAATGTATAAAATTATCATCTTTGTTTATAGTCTTGTCTCTAAAACATTTAAAAAAAAATTATTCTGAACGCAAGTGACAAGCTGGTACAAACTAGTAAATAAAGTAATGAAGTTCTATTGTGAAAGAAGTTTTTGGTGTAACTTTCTGTAATTAAAGCTATCTGAATGTTAAGCTACCAAAAAAAGGTTTTCTGAAATGAGAAATACTGCCTTTAAAACTTAATGTGAAAATAAGCTGAAGGTGCAAGCAGTAAACGTTAAATTTCTAAAATTAAGCAGTGAATTATCAAATTAACATTTGTGGATTTCAGCCTGGGATTAGGGAATGTGTTAACAACCAGAAGAATTTAGAGCTTGCCAAAAAAAAGCAGTGAACTTACATAGTGTCAATTCTTTTGACACTTCTTTCTTGCAGAAGGAAGAAAGAAGAGTTTAGCTCCCAATTACATAAATCAGTGTACATGTGAATGGTCAGTTTCACCATCCCCTTTTACACTCCTTCACTAATCTTTCAGTATCTCAGGCATCTTACACTCTCCTCAGAATACTACTACTGGGTAATCTTGTGCTTAGAGAAATCTTTACATTAAAGATAAAATTGGCATCTCTGTTCCAGTACTTATTTTATTTTGGTGCCTTAACCAATTAACACACAACTTTCCCTTTTAACAGGTGAATGTATATTTGCATTTATGCCTAGGGCTGGTGTGTGTAAACCTGAGTTTAGTCTGAGAATTTTCTTTATTTTACAAAACTGCCATAGTGACTTAGGAGCTTAAGTCTACTGATTTTCTGTGGGGAATTAAGTACTTTTGAAAATTTTACTCCTAGTATAAAGTAAACCTTCAGGGGAAACTACCTGTTTCCAGGGTTTTGTAGTAAAGACATTCCCGTAGGATAGGAGCTGGGACTACTGGGAGAGAGGAAGTGGCTTTGTGAGGCAGTTGGAAGTTTTGGGGAAGAAACTCCTGTCGCTGTCTGTGTTCAGGACCCAAAACTGGAATTCCAAGAGCAGAGTAGGCTAAAACTCTATTCTCTCTACTCAGTACAAAGGGATTACACTGGGATTGTGTGCTTTAGTGAGTCTCTCTCCCTCCCCCTTCTCTCTTTTCCTCTCTCACACACTCACAGCAGACTAATGGCTTGTCTACACTGCGACGTTGTCGACAAAACTTTTGTCTTTCAGGGGTACTTAAAGCCCCCCTCGCGAAAGACAAAAGTTTTGCCAGCGCAAGTGTCAGTGTGAACGTGGTTTTGTTGGCAGGAGCGCACTCCTGCCAACAAAGCTAATGCCACTCGCGGGGCTAGAAGTATTTTGTTGGCAAAAGTGCTGACAAAATACCGACAGAACGTTCACATACGCTGACTTTTAGCTGACTTTTAGTGGGGATGGGTATATAAATAGCTCTCTTCCCAAAGTTCTGAATTCTTTTGCTTGATAACTTCTAAATAATCTCGTGCCTGAGACCAAAATCCGAGAGTGTGAATCTATTATAATGGCTGCTGTTAAAAAAACAAGAATTGCAGATAAGTAATCTTTTTTGCTTTTACAATTTTCCCTTTGTTTTTAAATATAAATGTCTTCAGCTAGCTTTTTTCCAGCCCCATAATTATTAGCTGGTTAAAAATGTCCAGTATCTTATTACCTTTATTTTTTTCTGCAGTTTTTCCCTTTTGTATGTTTTTTCGAATTCATTTCCATTTCCATTATCATTTTAATTTGTCGCTTGTCACTGAGGTATCTGAGTACCTCACATCATTAATGGATTTTATTCTGACAACACCCTGCTGAGGTAGGGAAATTGTTCCCCATCTGTAAAATAGGGATAATGAGGCATAGGGTAGATAAAGTGACTTGCCTAGGTCATCTAGGAAGTCTGTGGTTGAGTCAAGAATTGAAGCCAGGTCCCAGTGGCCTATCTTCTAGACTATCTTTCCTGCTACACTGGTAACTTGGTACTTGTTGGGCTTGTGATTTCTTTTAAGATTGGTTACTCTTGTGACTAGACTGTCCTGGGTTAACAAAAAATGGCCTTTCCTCTCCCCAGCAACCTTTACTTCAAGTGCAGATAATTGCCAGCCTGAGCCCACTTTCAGACTGCACTACAGTACCCTACAGTGTTGATTGGCTTCCTTCTATTTTATTGCAGCTGCTTCCTTCTATTTTATTTTCCCACACAGCTCTACCAATATACACTCTAGTTTTTCCAGTCCAGGGCCTCCTTTGAACAGATACTGCCAATTATGCAGTGGTTTTGTAATATGGATAAATTGTCGTCCAGGCATTTGTCTGAGACCACCAAACACATTCTCATTTGCGACCCATTTAGTAGATAAACCTAGATCTCCAGAGGTGAAAGACTAATGCACTATAACCCACTCACTCCAGAGCCTAGCCCAGGGGTGTTCTCAACAAATTTTTTGGTGGCCTCAGAGTGCAGCCACCAACTCTCACTGATGGCCGTACTGACACTTTTTCCTAAAATACTTAATTAACTTTAGGGAAAAACAACTAAATATGCACAGATACACACACAAATCATTGTAATGTATATTTGTAGGATTTTTTTGGCAGAGTCAGTAATAAAAATAATGCTGCCTCTCCCTTTGGGAGTGATTATTTGTAAATATCACAGCACACTTAGTGAGTACCTGGGACACTATGAAAAGAGATACTTGATATTAACAAACCTACAAGTATCACTTTTCGGAGATTGCTAGTAAGTCTGATGTCAAAAGTGATACTTGCATGTTAGTTAATATCACTTTTTTCCCTGAAGGGGTGGGGAGCAAAAGGGGAGGCAGCAAGGGCCAGAGGTGAAGGTGGGATGAATGCGGGGCTGGGGGGAGGCGGTGGCCTGGGGCAATGGGGGCCTGGATGCGGAGCAGTGGGAGGCAGTGGGGCCAAGGGCGATGAGGATGGGTGATGAGTCCCCTATCGTGTGGCCAGAGCCAGGGGTCGGAGCCAGCTGCCACATGGCTGGAGCTGTAGGTCAGCGCCCAGGGCCAGTACCTGCCGCCACATGTCCAGAGCCCGGAGTTGGGCTCCAGAGCCTGGGGCTGCATGGCTTGAGCCAGGAGCCAGCGCCCGCTGCTGCACGGCCGGAGCTAGGGGTCAGCACCATGAATCAATACCTGGGGCTAGTTCCGCCACCACGTGGCCAGAGCCTGGGAACAGAGCTGTGAGTTGGCGCCTGCTGCCGTGCAGCTGGGGCAGGGTCCGTGCAGCTGGAGTCCAGGACCACTGCACGGCTGGAACTGGGGGCCAGCACCTGACATACAGCTGGAGGCCAGGGCTGTGTGGCTAGAGCCGGGTGTGTGTGTATCAGTACCCACTGCCCTGCGGCTGGAGCCTGGGGCTGCACGGCCAGGCTCCTGAAGTCCTGCCGCTGGAGCCTGCTGCCCAAACCCCCTCCCCCAAGGTGGGTCAAGCACTCGCCTTGCTCCTGCAGCGTTGTGCCCCACCTCTCTCCAAAGGCGGTGCAGGGTGGCACATCCAGGAGCAACAAGGAAGGAGTGGGAGGGGCCGATGCTTCTCTCCGCCCCCCCCCCCCCCCCCCATCCCCCCAAATCATTGCCCAGGAGGCTGTCATGGCTGCAAGAAAAGCCCTGGTGGCTGCATGCGGCCACGATGGCCGCATTTGAGAAACATTGGCCTAGCTCCTAAAATCCCTTATTTTAGTTACAGAAGGACTTGTATAAATTACTCTTATAACTGAATCATTTTCAAAGGTTACCTAGATTTAAGTACTAATATCAAATAATATAGCTAATCACATACTCTGAGCTTCTTCTATAATTATATGAACAAATTATTTCATAAAAGTTAAATCCTAATGGGTTTCGTACCTGCATGTGCAGGGGTTGAATGTGCAAGTGTTAGAATTGGTCAGCAGTGTATGCAGGTGCTTACATACCACAAGTGCACACATGGGGATGACATGGAGGCCTCACTGAAAATCAGGCCTTGCATGTTGTGTTATAGCTTTGGTTGACAAACAAATTGGTATGTACCATTTCTAATTGCTGTTCTAGAATGTATTTTAAGTGAGGACTCTCTTCTTACTACAGGACAAAAATATCCCAAGATATTGAAAGACTGATTCATCAGAATGATATTATAGACAGAGTCATGTATGACCTTGATAATCCCAGGTAGGCTATATTTGTGGTAAAACAATCTTCAATTTGATGATTGCCAATTTTGTTTTCTTCACGGAAATTATTTTGGCTTAAGATAAAGATGAAGTCTGTGGTAAAGCCTGTAATCCTAATCAGGGCAATGCTGTACCTTTTTTGCTGTAATCCTGAATGTAGTATTCTAGATAGATTTCCAATCAAAAATCTGAATTAACAAATGAGTTCCAAAGATCCATTTCACTTACTTAAAATGGTCTTTTTTTCCCCTTTCTTTTAAAGTTATTCAGTGCCAGAAGAGGGGGAGATTTTGAAGTTCAACTCCAAATTTGAGTCTGGAAATCTGCGCAAAGTTATTCAAATTAGAAAGTAAGATATCTTTCATTTTCTTATTTTGCATATGTACTGCAAATTTCTTATTTTAAGAAGACTTATTTCTCTTTGTTAATCTTCAGAAACGAGTATGATCTCATTCTGAACTCCGATATAAACAGCAATCACTATCACCAATGGTTTTATTTTGAAGTCAGTGGAATGCGGCCAGGCATTGGTTACCGGTTTAACATCATCAACTGTGAAAAGTCGAACAGTCAGTTTAATTATGGTAAGACTTCTTTTCAAAGGGATGGAAAACTAGCATGTAGGGAGACCTACTGGACTAGCCAGAACAGGATACTTCCCCCCCCCCTCCCCCCCCCCCCCCCCCGGGATCACTGGATTATTCATCTCTTTATTACAAATCAAACTCCTAATATTTCATGTGACGATGTCATTAGAAAACTAAAATAAGTGATTAAAAGAATCCATGTGTGTATGTGTTTAAAATTATTTTTCAAATGGAAAACTAAGGGAGTATTTTTTTTGAGTAAAGCTGAAGTATAAGAATGCTGTTCCAGGCTCCTACTAAAATTGTGGTAAGGCTATTATCATAAGGTGCTGGAAAAGACAAGCTGAGTTCTACATGGACGCCAAGAGGATGAAAACTGGGAGCCATTAAGACCCTCCCTGAAAGTTTATGCATGTTTTAGTAAATGAAAATAAGTGCAAACAATGTCAAACAACTTTGTCTCCTGGATTTTGGGGATTTACGTGTGAGGGAAAATGTCATGTTGCTGAGAAATTAAATGTAATCAGTAAGTCCATGTAGGAGACCAGAATGAGCTATAGGTTTAAGTGGAAACAACTCAAGTTCTCTTTTCAAAATTGTTTATTTGCATCCCCACTTTGGAAGTGTTCATACATAGATATGTGATATCTGAAATTTCTAGCCAGTAGTGTCTATTGAGGTTGGATGGACGCTCTCTTCCAAACTACATGCTGACATCCAAGTGTGTAAAAAAGAGCATGGTCCCCACTACTGTTCTTTTCTTCCATCCACCAAAGGATCAGTGGCCTTAGAACACTTCCTTCATCCTGGTTAGTTTAGTTTTTTTTAAAAGTTGTTTTTTCACCAGTATCATTGTGGGCATCCAGAGCTAGTTTTTCAGCCTTGCTGTGCCTCTGTACCAGTAGTTGGGTCTGCAAACCTCTGTGGCACTATTAAGGCAGACTTCAGGTGCTGTGGTTCTTGTGATGCCACAGTGTTGGTCACAGACAGCTGTGTTCAATGCCTTCAGTACTTGAGTGAAAGATCAGACCTAGATAGATGTTCTGTCTATCTTACCTTCACTTCCTGAACCTGGAGGAAGCACAAAAATCCCATCAGACTCTTTTTAGTGGAGGAAGCTTGAGACTTATTTGGCACTCTCGTACTGAATGTCACGGATAGTCTGTTACTCAAAAGACCTGAATAACAAAAGAGCCTGCTTGTGACATGGATCAAAGCAGAATGTAAAGGTCAGTGGGAAGAGCATGAAGCCCTGCCATTTAGGCCCAAGAGTCTGTCTAAGTGTCAAGCTATCCTCCATTTCTCTGGATAATCAAGTTAAATAGTGTTTCTCTGAATCTGCTGTGCAGCTAGGCAGAAAGAGAATACTCCATTTTGAATTATAACCCACTAAGAAAAAATTCAGGTGCCCACTCAATAGTTATAATCATTGCAGGATAATACTTTTTCACAGAGCCCATAATTAAAATGGGGGACTCATTGTCACAAGAAGTTGTTGAGGCCAAGAATTTAGTGATAACTCTCAATATTCTTGTTATCCATAGAAATGTCTAAACCCTCTTGAATTTTCCTATGAAAAATTTTGCAAGGAATATTAAACCTCCTGCTTGAAGGCTTGAGCCAATCTCTGATGGAGGTTAGGATGAGCCCTACTGTGAAGGACACCCCACCTCTGTTACACCTTCTGAAGCATCTGGTACTGTCCACTGTGGGGAGACATGATAGCATGGGCTATGCAATTTTGCTACTCAGACCTAGAGAAACTCCTTACCTTGCTGGTTCTGCCCAACCTGGACTTTCAGAATGAGGCCAGAGCCTGTACCCAAACCAGACATCCTTGCACCGCATAGCTTGAATGCTGCCTGGATAATGTCTTCAGAGAAGCTGATCTGCTGCTGTTCAAGACATCTTGCTCCACAGTGGAAAACCTTTAACCAGGCTGACATAAAAAAACAAATGAAAGAAATGTTTCTATTTAGGCAGTTCAACACCTTTCTCCAGTGGCAGGTCCAATTGCAGTGATACTAGACAGTTTACTTTCCCTGAAATAATTGGGTCTGTCTCTAAGCCTGATAAGGGTTTAGCTGGCAGTGGTCTCTGCAAATCCTCCCTATTTACAAGACCACATTGTCTTTTCACATCCCACAGTGAGGGCAGTCAGGACCAAGGGTCAGAGCTGGGTCAAACCTGAGGCTGGGAGTAGTGGAGACGTCCATAGGTTCCAGGCCAAGGTCAATACCAAGGTTCAGAGTCAGGTTTCAGGGGCTGGGTCAGGAGATGAAGTCCAAATCAAGCTGTGGTCAAAGCCAGGAGTTCAGGAGCAAGGAGTAGGAATAGTCGTGTCAGTTACAGGAGAGCTGGGCTGGTGCCTGGACATTTCCTAAAATACCTTTTGAGTTTATATGGGCCAGGGAGCCAATCAGGAGCCATGAGGGTGCAGGCTGTCAGACCGCTGGAGGCTTCCCATGGTCTGTGTCCATAGCAGGTCATGGGCAAGTGGAGTGCAAGCTTGTGGCAGCATGGGGATGTCAGCTGCCTGGCAACTCTGCAGGCCTGGGTTCTAGACTCATGGGGCCTTACACTCACCAGTCAGGAAACACCCCTACTTCTTGAGACCCTATTTCACTATTGATTATATTGATGGGGTCTCCCTCTGAGCCTACCGCTACCTGCTCTGTTTATCGGTGAAAATTGCCTTTCTGGTAGTGTTTTGCCTTTCAGATAGGAGGGATTCATGCCCTCAAGGCAGGCCCCCCATATATGGTCTTTCACAAGGACAAAGACTCCCTCAGGCCTCACCCTAAGCTTTCTATGCAAGGCAGCTTCCAACTTCCTTGTCAATCTGTCGATTCCCCTCCTGATTTTCTTTCCTAACTCGCATTCTACGCCAGGTGAAATGAAACTTCACTGTAGATAGAACTAGGCCATTCAGGTACACACTTAGATTCTTTATGGTGTTTGAAAGTTTTAAGAGAGAACCCATATCATCCCTGAGACTAAGTGGGCCTTGGTCTATATCAGGACTTGTTACAATGTGGATATGAAAGATCCCACTAGACTTATTAGGGCTCAAATGGCCTCGGTGGCCTGCTTAGTTCACTTCCCAATATCAGAGATAGGTAGAACAGCAACATGGAGCTTGAGCCACACATTTATCACTTGCTGTTCCTTGGTACAAGCTTCCAGGTCAGATGCTAGTTTGGGTAGGGCTATCTTACAATCACAGTTCACTTCTTAAAAAACTAGGCAATTAGTAGTCACCAAGAGTGGAATCTGTGTGGAGAATCACTTGAAATAAGACCAGATATGTAACCTATAACAGTTCTTTGCAATGTGCTGTCCACACAAACTTCTTGCTCAGATTTTTTCTAAACTACTTCTAGCAACTCAAGTCATAATCCTTTCCCTGAAACCTTGCTATGAAACGTGTAAAATTCCTGTTAGAGCCAAGTGAACTATTCTTAACAAATAATGCACTCAAACAAAGTAAGTCCTATTAGCTGCTTCCTAATTATCATTAGCAAATTTTGATTTTTATGAAGTTACTGGGTAGTCAAAATTGACTACAGGCTTGTCTGCTCAGTGGGGTAATGCATACTATGGGACTTTGATTTCTAAAGCACACTAACATGTTGCATATTAATTGCTTTGTTTAGACCAGGGGTGGGCAAACTTTTTGGCCCGAGGGCCACATCTGGGTGGGGAAATAGTATGCAGGACCATGAATGTAGGGCTAGGGCAGAGAGTTGGGGTGTGGGAGGGAGTGCAGTATGCAGGAGGGGCAAGGGGTTGGGTTACAGGAAGAGTGCGGGAGAGGGCTCAGGGCAGGGGGTTGGGGTACAGGAGGCAGTGTGGAGTACAGCAGGGGGCTCAGGGTTGGGGGTTGGGGTGCAGGCTCCGGCTTGGCGCTGCTTACCTCGAGCGGCTCTGGGTTAGCAGTGGCACGCAGTAGGGCTAAGGCAGGCTCCCTGCCCACTCTAGGCCTGTGCCGCTCCCGGAAGTGACCAGCATGTCCGGCAGTGGCTCCTGGGGGTTGGGTGTGGCAGGACAGGCAGCTCCAATGTGTGCTGCCCTCGCCTGTGGGTACCACCCCCAAAGCATTTGCCGTGGTTCCCGTTCCCAGCCAATGCGAGCTGCGAGGGGCGGTGCCTGCAGGCAAGGGCAGCGTACGAAGCCCTCTGCTCCCCACCACAAGGGGCTGCAGGGACGTGGTGCCGTCGCTTCTGGGAGCAGCACAGGGCCAGGGCAGGCAGGGAGCCTGCCTTAGCCCCACCGCGCCACGAGGCTGGCAATCCCGCCGGCCGAATTGAAAGCCCTGACGGGCCGGATCCGGCCCGCAGGCCTTAGTTTGCCCTCCCCTGGTTTAGATGCTGCTGCTACGCTCTGAAGGTTTGCTCACATGCCTTAATGTAGTACTGTTTGGCAAAGGAAACTTTTTTCTAGTTTACCTGAAAAGCTCTGCTCATAAAATAGTTTCTATTTTTCATTGGTATTGTGGTTATCTGGTTTTTCAGGTGGGTAGATTGAGATACAAGAAGGCTGAGACTTCCTATGAAATTTTATAGTGACAGTTGGTTAGATGTGATTGAATCCAGGATCTTACTGTTTTAGCGTCCATTCGAGCCACTATATTATTTTTGAATTACATTTGTTTTTTTTGACCCATGTTTCATTTGTATGTTTCTCATCTTGAGTCATTTTTCATTTTATATGTCTCTTAGTTGTTAGAAGATGGTATGACATTCAATCTTTATAATGGACTCTGTAGGTTAGACTTCCATAAAAAATGAAATTAATATAGTGTGCTTACATGAGACTGTATTCAGATGTGATCCATTGCTCGTTAGCTGTACAAACAGAATTCAGTGACCTTAAGATAAAAATCTATTCCTTTTTTCTTAAAGGTATGCAGCCCCTCATGTATTCTGTTCAGGAGGCGTTAAATTCCAGGCCATGGTGGACTCGTGTTGGGACAGATATTTGTTACTATAAGTAAGTATGCCAACAAAAAATGGAGGTAAGCAAATCTGTATTATGTTGAAGATTAGAACAAAATCTAATTTACATGACTAGAACAAGCACAAACATGAAATGTATTGTGGTAATTTACTTTTAATATTTCTATAGCAAAGCAATTGTGTGGTTGGCTTTTTTATTTTTTTTTTTAGTTTCTTAGATGTTGACAAATGCATTTAGAAAATTAAGTATTTTGTTAATGCTATGTTCATAAAATTTTCTGGGAAAATTGTATTAATTGAATAACTTGTGTATATAAATATTTAAGCAATTTGTATTAAGAATTTAACCTTAATACCTTTAATACCTCACATGTGGTATTGTTGACTTTCTTTTTGGGATCCTGTGATGGAACCTCTTTCTAGGTATTTACTCCTTGTTTATTGGAGAGATCTTGGAGTATAAAACAGGAAAACTGCTTATCTTTACAAATGGCCCTGTCGTGGGAGGAGCTGTAGGGTCCCTGCTTATCATCCCTTCTGTTCAATGGCTGTCTGTTTTGGTTCCCCCTCCCACCCTCACCACATTAAAATTTCCCAGCATTTCTACTGGAGTGCGTTTCTACCTGTAGTAGCAGCAGTGTACACAGCAGCATACAAATGTTGTAACCATCATGTGATCTCACACTTCTCAGAGCCAGGGGGTTTTCATATTATGTTCAGAAATGATAACCTCTGATGTAGTAAAAATACCTACAAATCTCTAACACTTTTATGTTGGTTTCACTTCACTTTTAGGAATCACTTTGCTAGAAGTTCAATTGCTGCTGGTGGTCAGAAAGGAAAATCCTATTACACAATTACATTCACAGTGAACTTCCCACACAAGGATGATGTCTGCTACTTTGCTTACCACTATCCATATACGTATTCGACTTTAAGGGTGAGAGAATCTTTGAACTGGATTACTTGGATGTCCATTTATATTACTGTATCTCTTTCCATAAGAGAATGCTGATTGCTTCCAAATATTAGTTCATAGATACGAAAAGGCTACATAAATGAAAGCATATATGTTGAAAAGAATAAAACACTCTCATTAAAAGTTCAAGAAAGGAATCAGTCTGTTACAATATATGTAATGAGTTTGCTTGTCCTTTAGAACAAAAAACTTCAAGAAATTTGACATGATCTTCATTTCCCCTATACAATATGTCTGATAATTATAGGAATTACAGCTATATCAGTAATTGACTTAGATGTTCCCTTCTCTCCCCTCCCTCCCCTCAAAAGGCATTGAAAACACTGACAGCAGGAGAGTATGGATAAAAGCTGACAGCTGGATATAACTCCCCTGTAAAGTTGCCTAGAATGACATTGTTTACCATGATCTAGATCTATCTCCCATTGAAGTCTATTGAGAGTTTTTCCATGGACTTTGGTGGGAATTTGATGAGGTATACATGGCTAAGATGATAGTGTCAAATTTAATCTAGGTTCTGTCTATCAGATCTTATCTGTCTACTTATACCTTGCTCATTATGGATGTATCTGAACTATTAAGGTTAAGATTAAGAAGTATTAAAAAGGAGACGTTTTCAGGATAATGAATTGAGTAAAATTGGGGTGTTCTGAAGTTTTGTTGATGTTTGTAAAGCAAAGTGAGATGCATAACTAGAATGTGCTGCATTCGTTATATTAACAAAAGCAGATCTGGGACTCAACATATAGAATGGATCAATATTGAATGAGGCTGATCATTTGGGACCGTTCACAAACCAAGTGGCTGCTCCTTGAGGGAGTATCATTTGGTTAAAAACAGAATAAAAGGGTGGTGCATAGAAGTGGAAAGTGCTCCAAAAAAAATTGAGACTCAAAACACTCTATACAAAAGAAAACCTTAGTCAGCTATAGATGTAGTGGAAACCTAAAAGGTATTTCATGGCCAAAGTAGTGATGGGAGAATTATCTTCTATACCTGGAACAATAAAAATAAAATACTTAAATAAATCTTTATTTATCATATACAAAATTGCAAAGGACTTAAGTACCTTTTCATCATTTTGGGGATGAAGATGCATCTTCAGAAATTGGAATCCATGCACAACCCTCAGCAGATCTATTTTCGACAAGATACTCTGTGTGAGACCCTGTCTGGGAACAGCTGCCCTTTAGTCACTATCACAGCCATGCCGGAGTCGAATTACTATGAACATATCTGTCAGTTCAGTAAGTATAAATTCTCTCTGATCCACTTAAAATTATGTAATGTTACCTCTTTCTAAAAATGTTAATGCTTCATTTGTCTGCAATTCTTGGTGGGGTCCTTACTGTAAAAATAGCAAAACGCAGTTTTATATTCATGAGATTACCACTGGTAGGTCTGCTCACATTTATAATTTGCTTTTGTGTTTAAACAAACAAAAAAATCTCACCTGATTCTTGAATTGTTAAAGATAAATTTTGGACCTGCATGTTTTCTAAACATGATTTTTCTTTCTTAAAAAAAAGTACTGTCAACTGCCAAACAAGATTTATTCTTATGCTAAACTTTTTAAATGTTATTTCAAGACAGTCCCTAATTCCTCATTCTTTAGTGTTCTTCATGATCTCATAGTAATTCTTTTTAGTGGAAAAATGTATTTTCCATGGAGCCCATTTCATAAATCTCACATAAGGACTGTACCACCATATGACCCCCCAAAGCATCCCATTTTTTTCCTGAATTTCTCTCCCTTATGAAGAGAGGAATTTGAATTGTATCACGTAAGTTACCAATCATCAATTCTTTTAACAGATGGTGTTTATGTAGTTGTTTTTTCATGTTGCATTAAACTTAATCCATTGAGGCACTTGTGTAACAATCAATATTTATGATTAAAATCCTGTCATAAAGATGCAAATGCACTGGTACATTATTTTTCAATCACTATCCACCAACTCGAGCTATTTATTGTTTTGAAACTGTTTTAATTTACTTGTTTTACATCTTGCTATTTTTGTGAATGCTTCTTTTAGGGAATCGTCCTTACATTTTCTTATCTGCTCGTGTACATCCTGGAGAGACTAATGCAAGCTGGGTTATGAAGGGAACATTGGAATATCTTATGAGTAATAACCCCACTGCCCAGAGTTTACGAGAATCCTATATTTTTAAAATTGTCCCTATGCTCAACCCAGATGGTGTCATCAATGGAAAGTAAGTTGAACTCTGCTCACAAAAGTACAATTAATTAAAGATCTTTCTGTATCTTGTAATAAAAACAATGTCTAAGTCTTAAAATAAAAATGCAGTAGTTTTCCAGAATTAACACAGTTAGTATTTAGGCTCGATTTTTTTTCATAGTTGGATTTTTAGTCTTTCCATTGGTTTGCTAGTTAACAAAACTACTATAAACAAATCTTACTGACAAAATATTTTCCCACTTTTCTTTAGTCAAACATATGTACTAGTAATTTTAAGAACCTCCATGATCCAGACTATGAAAAACTTGCTTTTATATACTGTCTGTTTTGAGATGGCACTTTTTTCTAAGAATTAACTGTGGCTTTAAGTCATAGCCCTGGGTACAAGCAGTAACATGAAATTTAACAGGGAGGCTTATGCCAATGAGAGTGGAAGAGGAAGCGCAGCGTACATAGTGATGAGGCCATAGACTCATCTATCTATGTCATGTGTACCAGGTATGCGACAAATTCATTGGAATGTTAGAACACGACTGCAGCACCGTTGTTGGAATGGAGGGCTAGCAATGAAGTAATTAAAGTATGAGCCAAATATGTAGCATAGGTTAAGGTTTATATACTGTAATGAATCCGGATTTCTCACAAAGCTGTCTTCTAGTACTTTTTTGTTGGTGAAGAATCAGTAGTGTAAATGTATTCCTATACAAGAAGGTAATGCTGTCTCTCAGTGTTGATTTCTTTGAATTTTACTATGAAAATATTATGTTCTCAGGATAATGTTTTTGTAAATTGCATTTATAAAAATAAGTACCTTCACAGAACTTGCTTTTGCAATATGGTTTTCCAGAACATATTTTATCATAGTTTTACATGTACGCATGTACCCCTCACAAATATCTCTTGGTAGAGAAATAGATAGGATGTGCTGTTTGTCTGCCCTAAACTCTCAACTTCTTAAAGTCCCCAGATTTCTGGTTTAAAGAACACCAAATTGACACAATTTTATATCTTATTAACTAAGCCTAATAACTAAAATAAGGTTTATACAAAGATATTTCAAATAATTAAAAATAAAGGTCAAAATCCAACACATTTTATACATTCTCATCCAAAAATTAATAATCCTTGCATCTAATGCAAGAAAAGATGGTTTATAATCTCTGTCAGATAGAAGGGTGTTATTGAAGTCAATTCAATATTCAAACTCTTTGTCAAAAAAAGGACTAAAGCAGGGGAAAAACAATTCCCAATTTAATTCACTAAGGCTTAACCACAAGGTTCCACACTGCCATTCTTTAATATTAGTATTGCCACCCAGTCCCCAAAGGGATGGTCACAGATGTTTCCATATCATTTTTTTAATAAAGAGGTCTAGGAGAAGCTCAACTTACTACATTCGGCTACCAAGAATTTAGGTGGAAATAGTTTTCTGAGGTTAAATCTATAACTTCTCTTTAATTAGTAAACATGACAGCAGGTGTGACTACTTGCTCAGAAAGTTTCTTAAAGGTGCTGATATGTGGCACATAAATGGCCCCTCTGGGCTTCAGAGTTGCTCAGTTATCCCCCCCTGCCCCCAGCCATACTTACAGACAGTCCAGCAATCACTCGCTGGTTTAAACACTCATGCTAATGCATGAATGCCAAGGATATGTCTCTGCAGATTGAAAACCAAAAATCTAAAATAAAATACTTAAAATGTCTGTATGAATTTGTTAAACTTACAGTACTACTTAAGTCTTTCTGAAACATTGCTTGCTCTAGACACTGATCTTCCTGATTTCTGTTAGTCTTCTACTAGCTAGCTGGTCTCCTCAATGCTACCAGGCTTGCCTGTGACAGGTCTTGTATGTTGGCTGATGATGGGTTCCATATCCCTGTCAATTGTCAGTCAAAGCAGGGGTGTAGACAAAAGCCTTGCTTGAAATCATATGGCTTCTGGAGTTGTGATGGTGTATAAAGGGTACATGAGTTCTCTTTGAAGCCACTATTTTAAAGGTTCACAGCCATGCTTCTTTCTTGATGATCTGAATAAGATTCCATTGAAGTTACCAGGCTTCCCATCCAATTACATTTGATTTGATCATCTTAATGGAGATCGGGATCTTTCCACAAATTAGCAAATTGTATGAAGAATTCTAGAAGAATTCAACAGATTCAGCAAATCTATAACTGAATATTGCTGACAGTTGACTGTCTATTTAGCAGTTCCAAAATATCAAATTGAGCAGACAGATTATGGTCACAAGATCATGAACTAGACAAAAAGATTGAACAATAAAATCATTGACTATCTTACAAAAATTTAAATGTAAAAGGCTATTAACTTTTTTTAAATTAGAACTTATAAATTTGGAACTGAATCTGTTGACTTATCACACACATTCAAACATCCAATTTTCACAACAGATAATTTTACTTCCTCTAATCTCAGAGCAAGTAAGTATGCAAATATCTTTAAATAAAAATTTACTTCCCTTTAATTTTATCTGATCCAAGTAAAATATATTAGTAACCATTAAATTAACTCTTCTGCAAGAATAAAAAATATTCTGAGTACAAACTTGAATTTAAATTTCACTTGACCTCACAAATTGAGTAGTTGTGTCACAGGCAAAACTTGAATTAGTGAGGGTAACTTTTAAAATAAAAGTGAGGTTATATTGAGAGCCATACATTTCTTTATAAATTTGTCTTTCATAGCCATCGCTGTTCTTTAAGTGGGGAGGATTTGAACAGACAGTGGCAAAACCCAAACCCAGACCTTCATCCCACAATTTACCATGCCAAGGGCTTACTACAATATTTGGCTGCTATAAAACGTTTGCCTCTGGTGAGTATGTGTGTTTGCCCAAAATAGGCATTTCAAAATCATTTTAGCTTTTTGTATAGATACTGTCTCGCTCTCCGTAAAAGAAAACACATTTATAGGTCCTCGCAACTGCTTCATATGCTTACAAATGTGACTTGGAGGGTTCATCAGAAATTTCTGGAACTATTTCCAGTTGTATTGAACGAGAGCAATCACTTTGGTTAATGCTGCAAAAATATTTAGTTATAACACCCCAGTTTTGATTCTTGAGCCTTTCAGTACTGCATATCTAGCATTTGTTTGCAGGTGTTGTTGAGTTAGAGGATGGAAAAAAGCCTCATGTTCTGAACATCGGAGTGGTCTCCCCCCCCCCCCCGCCCCCCCCCCCCCCCCGTTAAGGCAGCTGTAGTAACAAAAACAGTTTGAATTCAGAAAGTTTTAGATATTCTGTGTTGCTAGATTTGAAATTTTCTTTGGAAATGGCTTAGTTTTATGAACTCAATCAGCAATTTGGAACATATGCAATATGCCTAAACTTTACGTTGTTACTTATGTTGTACAGTATATGTGCATAACTACATGAGTCATTTTGGCAGGATTGGGGGCTTAAGTGCAATATTAAGTATATGCATACATCACTTTGAAACAAATGAGATGTCCTTGCAGAATCAGGGCCCAATGGTCAAATCATGGTGTCCGTGTAGGGTTTAATGTGGAAGGGAGAGACGGGATTCTCCCAGCCATTTTCGGTCTTCCTCTTTCCACTCTTCCCCTTAGGAAGTCCAGAAGAGAGGAGCTCTAATCCTTATAGGAGGCACATGCGTGTAGAGCTCTTCCCTCAGTCCATGAACATTTTCGTTTTACTTTTCCATATGCATTTGTTAGCTATGCATATAGACCTCTACCCCGATATAACACGAATTCTGATAGAACGCGGTAAAGCAGTGCTCCGGGGTGGCGGGGCTGCGCACTCCAGCGGATCAAAGCAAGTTCGATATAACGCGGTTTCACCTATAACACGGTAAGATTTTTTTGGCTCCCGAGGATAGAGTTATATTGAGGTAGAGGTGTATGTGTAGCAAAGTCTTCCTTAGCTGTGTGGTTTGAGTTCAGGAAAAATTTTCAGTCCATCAAAAATATAGTGTGTATGCAGCTTTGAAAGGCTCATAACTCCATTTAACCATCTTATTTTTAGTAGAACACTCAAAGGTTCTATAGAAGGATTCTTTTTATGTCAATTTTTTTAACCTCAGCCATTACAGCTGTAGACAAAGTTTAAAAAAATTGTTAAATAGGGTTGAAGAGTAGTTTCTTTCACTCTCCTCTTCCTTGTAAAAAATAACTGCACAGATTGAGTAAAACACAAAAAAAAAAAAAAAAAAAAAAAAAAAAACAAAAAAAAACAGAAAACCTTTGGCAAAGACCAGTTTCTGTCTGACAGATGAGTTTCAGGAAATTGAGTGAATGAGAACAGGAGTTTGAACGGGATACCACTCTGAAAGCTTAACTCTAGTTACTGGTTGTTGCTATTGCTTCTGCTGTGATAAATATGTTAGTCATGCACTCTCATAGACTTTAAGCTCAGAAGGGACCATAATGATCTTCTAGTCTGACCTCCTGCAGGCCACAGAATCTCACCCACCCACTCCTGTAACGAACCCCTGACCTATGTTTGAGCTATTGAAGTCCTCAACTTGTGGTTTAAAGACTTCAAGATGCAGAGAATCTTTCAGCAAGTGACCCATGCCCCATCTGCATAGGAAAGTGAACCCCCCCCCTTCTTTCCCCCCCCCCCCAGGCCTCTGCCAGTCTGCCCTGGAGAAAAATTCCTTCCCGACCCCCAAATATGGCGATCAGCTAAACCCTGAGCATGTGGGCAAGACTCACCAGCCAGACACCCAGGAAAGAATTCCCTGTAGTAACTCAGATCCCACCCTATCTAGTGTCCCATCACAGGCCATTGGGCATATTTACCGCTAATAGTCAAAGATCAATTAATTGCCAATATTAGGCTATTCCATCATACCATCCCTTCATACACTTATCAAGCTTAGTCTTGAAGTCAGATATGACTTTTACCTCCACTATTCCCCTTGGAATGCTATTCCAGAACTTCACTCCTCTGATGGTTAGAAACCTTCATCTAATTTCAAGTCTAAACTTCCTGATGGCCAGTTTCAGTTTATTCTGAATTTGCTGAAAAAACAAACAAACTATGCTTTCTTCTTAATAAACAGGTTGATTGTATAATGTACCTTTCATTTGCTAATGCTGGTGTTTTAGTATGTGTAAATGAATGCAATTAGGATAAGAGATGAGGAAATATATAAAACTTTAAATTATTTGATGCTGTAGCCTGTTTTAAAACATTGCTTTTATTTCTCCAATTTTTGTAGGTTTACTGTGATTATCATGGTCATTCTCGTAAAAAGAATGTATTCATGTATGGCTGCAGCATCAAAGAGACAGTGTGGCACACTAATGTTAGCGCTGCCTCTTGTGACCTGATTGAGGACCTTGGTTATAGGGTGAGTAAAAGTTAAACCTTCAAGTAAGTTGTGAAAGTGTAATTATATCTTGATTTCCTCATGTTGTTACTTCCCACCCCCCAAGTAAGAACAGTGTTAATCTGGTGTAAAATGAAAAGGTGCCTATGTACTTCTGCTTTGTCAAAGTATTCATCCACAATAATAGGTAGTGTTTGCTTGTCCCTAGGCTATGTCATTCTCTAGGTACAGGAGATGGTGTGGGGCATGTGCAACATACGACAATTTATGCTTTGGGATTTGTGCAGTAAGACACCTACAGGTGCACACCTTACTCATAATGCTGGCTCTAAACTGGAAAGTAACATTTGATTGCTTTAACTTTTCTCTCTCTGAAAAGCGCCATGGGCAACTTTGTTTCCTTGTTTATGCTGTTTTTAAGCATGAGCAACGGTGTCATTAAATAGAGCAGGGGTCGGCAGCGTTCGGCACGCGGCTCCCCAGGGTAAGCACCCTAGCAGGCCAGGCCAGTTTATTTACCTGCTGTTTTGGCTGATCATGGCCCCGGGCCAATGGGGGCGGCGAGAAGCAGCGCGGGCGAGGGATGAGCTGGCCGTGGCTTCTCGCCACCCCCATTGGCCCGGGACGGCGAACCGCGGCCAGTGGGGGCTGCGATCGGCCGAACCTGCCGCGTCAGCAGGTAAATAAACTGGCCCGGCCCGCCAGGGTGCTTACCCTGCCGAGCCCTGGTATAGAGCATGATTACAGTCTCCCTGTGCAATTTGCATGCACAGTATAAAAACAATTCCCTGACTTCCATAATATGTAACAGACTATTTTTTTAGATATTTTTCAAATAACTTCCACAACTTTGTGTACGCACCATGCTGCTTTACAACATCTATGCCCACTTAAAACTATCACTATTTTTATGTTTGTGAATGTTCTTGAACATTTAATAGAATAATAGTACTCAAATATTAAAGAACAGGTATATCATTTGTTTACCTTTTTAAAAAAGTCAGTTATAGTATAGATATAATTACCTCAGTATTTGTAGCATTGCATATGCTTTCCTACTTTCTCATATACACAGAATACCTCAGAAATACTACACGTACTAAGAAACATTATTTAATTGGTTTTATTATCTAAGACAATTTGGAAGTGTAAGGGTGACTGCTGTAGTGGGGGGAAAAAAGTAAACTTCTGAAAACAGAAAAGCATTCTGGAATCTAGGAAGGTATTTTGACAAAGTAATCAGTAATGTTGTGATACTTACTCTGTAACAGTAGAGCTGTGTATGGTTCTAACAGAGTCCAGGGGTCTAATTATAGCTCTTCTTTCTCTGCCTAGCTTCATGCAAAGTTAATAGAGTGCCAGTCAGAGGAATACTCTTTATATGTCAGGGAGTGCCAAACAGTTGGATTAGATCACTGTCATGTAGCCAGGAAGGGGAAACAAAGAAAAACACCCTGTTCCCTCTGAGAAGGAGGGATGTAGACAAGAGAGTCAACAGTCATAAAATAACGACAAATAATCATTCATTTGACACAGCTGATTGTTTTATCTTTATTCTTCTAATTAAACAAGACAAAATATTTGTCTATATTTCATTAAACAAAAATGAAAGGTAGAAGTAATTCAGCTTTTCAAAACAACATTATTATTAACTGGGCTAACAAACTAAGCAATATTTTAGTAGATTATTTTGAAAAATGTTAAACTATGAACAGAATTATAAATACTTCCATATTTTAGTATAGCAAACACTTTTGTCATACTCTTTATTCACTTCATTGATGGATTTAGATCAGTTATTACAGGCAAGGCTAGTAGTATTGCCTATTATTAAGGCTGCTGAACACTTCCCATTGTTAGATCCTGCTTTCACTTGCTTACAAAACTTTACCCATTCCATCTGAAATTTTCCATGAGGATCTCTGCCTCATCTTAATTATTTTGGAAAATTTCAGGCTAAAGAGTTGAGCCATTTTTGATAATGAAGCTAGGGAAAATACATTCTGCTCATATTAAATTTGCGAACTTTTTTTTTCTTTTTTCTTAGAAACTCCTATGCAGGAGCAGAATACTGAAATTAGTCAGGGGATGGCCTGTGTGTCAAGGCTGTGACTTTTTCTGATCCCCCTGAAAATCTGCCCAAGTTATAAACCTCTGAAAGAGTGCAATTTGCACATGTTTAACAAAGATTTGCTAGAGCTTCACAACTAAATTTCCAGAAGATTCCATGAGCACTAAGCATGCTCCAGTCTGGGACTGTGAGGAGATTAGCAGAACTGTCTCTGTAATTGTGACTCTGGGTTGCTGCAGCCTGTGCCAGGTACAGACCCTGGAACAGAAAGCAGGGAAACTCTCTGGCTCTATGCCCCTCCTGCTGACACTTAAGGTGCCTCTTCCACGCTACCTATCTGAATGCAGAGGGAGCAAGAGCTAGACCTGGTGGGAGATTGGGAATGGTAGGGTTACCATATGTCCGGGTTTCCCCGGACATGTCCAGTTTTTGGATCTTTAAATAGCCGTCCGGGGGGAATTTGTAAAAAGCTAAACATGTCCGGGATTTCCCCCTGGATGGCTATTTAAAGACCCAAAAGCGGCTGACAGGGCAGCCGCAATGGATTGAGCCGCTCACTTGGGGCCTCCCCAGCAGCAAAAGCTCCTCCCCCGCTTCCCCCCCTCCCCTGCAGCTTCAGCACGCCGGCAGCACTGCGTGGGGCATATGCACTCCCGGCTCCACCCCTTCCCCGTCCCCATTCCAATCCCTTCCCCAAATCCCAGGCCCCGCCTCTTCCCCCGGGCGCGCCACTTTTCCCCTCCCTCCCAGACTTTTGCACAGCAAAAGGGAGGAAGGAGAAGCAGAGCGCTCAGGTGAGCTGGGGGAGGGGGGCGCGGGGAGGGTCTGCCTGCAGCAGGTAACCCTGGGGGCGGGGAGGGCGCACAGGGGAACTGCTCCCCACCCCAGCTCACTTCCGCTCTGCCTCTGCCTGCTGCCTTGAGTGCACAGCCGCACCACTCCACTTCTTGCCCCCTCCCTCCCAGGCTTGCCGCGCGGACATCTGATTCGAGGCAAGCCGGGGGGTGGGGGGCGGAGAAGTGGGGCGGCTGCGCGCTCAGGGGAGCAGGCAGAGCCCGAGCAGAAGTGAGCTGGGGTGGGGCGGGGCAGGGAGCGCGGCGAGTCAAGAGACAGGGAGCAGGGGTGTTGGATGGGGCGGGGGTTCTGGGGGGGCCTGTGTGTGGAGAGGGGTTGGAGCAGTCAAGGGACAGGGAGCAGGGAGAGGGTTGGATGGGTTGGGGGTTCGGGGGGGGGGCGCCTGTCAGGGGGTGGGGGTGTGGAGAGGGATCGGGGCAGCCAGGGGACAGGGACCAGGGGGAAGGTTGGATGGGTCAGGGGTTCTGGGTGGGGGCCTGTCAGGGGGCAGGGGTGTGGAGAGGGATTGTGGCAGTCAAGGGACAGGGAGGGTTAGATGAGTTGGGAGTTCGGGGGGCAGTCAGGGGACAGGCAGCAGTTGGATAGGCGTGGGAGTCCCGGGGATGTGGATAGGAGTCAGAACAGTCAGGGGACAGGTAGGGAGTGAGGTCCTAGGGGGACAGTTAGGGTGGGGGGGTCTCAGGAGGGGGCAGTCGTGGGCAAGGATAAGGGAGGCTTAGATAGGGGGTGGGGCCCCAGGGGCAGGGGCCCTGGGAGAGGGCGATCAGGGGACAAGGAGCAGGGGGGGTTGGATGGGTTGGGGGTTCTGTGGGGGGCAGTCAGGGGGCGGGAAGTGGGCGGGAGTGGCTAGGGGGCGGGGCTACCCCCCACGGAGTGTCCCCTTTTTTGAAAGTTCAAATATGGTAACCCTAGGGAAGGGGAGGGAATAGATTGGAATAAGGAGTCTGGGGAAGGGTGGGGGTTGGGACTGGAGACTAGCAGGGTTAGGATATGAGGGGAAAACTAGGAGTTGGGGTGGAGGGAGTCTACAGTTGGCTGGGTAACAAGAATCTGACTGGGAGCTGGGTGAGAGGAGACTGGAACTAGGAGCCAGTGGATTGGAGGAGACTGAGACCCAACTAGGAGCCAGGGGGAATACTGGCACTGTCTGGGCAAGGAGACTGGGAACACTGAATAGTTATTCATTACGTGAGCACCATTCATCTTGTGCACTGAAAGAGGCAGAGGTTGTGTGGAAAAAGTAGTATATGATCATGTAATTACTGTTTCATACTGCATGTGTACGAGGGGGCTGGATTAAGGTTGCATGGGTAGCCTTAATTCTGGAAATTCCTTGAATTTGCAGCCATAATGTTCTTTTAATGTAATTTTTGCTGTGTAATATTTCCCAGTGAATTTGGTGTATAAATCTATTTGATAAGGATTTTTAAATTAAGCATTCAAAATAACTTTTTTTGCATGGTCACAATGACTATAAAATAATCTTTCCTGAAAATAAGCTGCTTATTGTGTAGTTTCACTGCCACCTTGTGGCAATCACAAATATATACAGGCTTTTTTCTTTTTTACTTTGATTTTTTTTTTTTTTTTTAAAGGAGGCCCAATATCTGCACCTGTTTGCATACCTACTTTTTTCTTCACAGTTGTGCTCACCGATCAGGTGACTGCACTTGTTAGATTCATAACTAGCCATTTACATGTACAAACAGTTATGCATGCTTTTTGGTGCTCAGACGTGGAAAAAAAAATAAATCCAAATGCTACTGGATTGTTTCCCTTACAATTTCTTAGCTGTCTGATTATTTACAATTTCATTATCCACCTCAGTCACTTAAATCTTGTCTACACTATGAAATTTTAGATACTTGCCCCAGTTTTAGTAACAATGTAAGTATTGTTATAGACCAGCCTCTTGAGTTTTTTGACAAGGGCTGAAATGTCTGAGCCGAGTCTATATCAGCGCTTGAACCATTTGCTAATGAAAATGGGTACAGAATTTTTATAGAAGTGCAGTGTGTCCATATTGCTAGCAATGGAGAGAGTAGTCCTATAGTATGGCCAAACAAATTAAAATAAGTTGAAAACATATAACTTTTTTGCATCTATCGCATGCAGCAACATATTTTTGACTGAAGTGAAATCATTTCTGTGAACTTTCCAAGCGTGAAGGATAAGAGTCAAAGAGAAAAAGACCTGCAAGTGAACAGCTAAAGTTAGTATAATATTTTTCAGCTACAGAAGAATTGAAGATGCCACTACTGGTTAGCACTTAAATTTAAAATATGAGGTTTTGGTGTACATATAACAACAGTTGAGATTTGTAGGGTGAGTGGTTAGCTCTGGCATAATTTAATACAGCTGCTCCCAGTTTTCTTATATTTAAGGACAGGTGCCTTAGGTGATCACCTGATATTTGAAAAGCTATTTTATTAGGTAGGATTTTCAAATCATGTATGAAAATCACTCTCAAGCATCCTTGTTTAAATAAACCCTATGTCAATATTATTTCCCAAGAGGCATAATCCTAATGCAATTTATCTATACAATGTACTCAGTGCTACAGAAAGCTGGGCTGAAATGTTGCTGAATAGTCTCTTCATAATAGTGCCTTTTTACATACCTTTTTACTCTAGCGATTTTGACTATTGCTTGTAGTTTATTAAGTTCGAACAAATTATATCATTTAAACAAGTCACCAAGTCCATATCAAGTTGATGTGCTGTACATGTGGAAAAATAGAGGAATTAATTTAAAGGCACATTTTTCAAATAAAGCCCCGGTTCAACATAAGCCTGATCCAAAGCTTTTTGAAGTCTATGGAAAGACTCCCATTGACTTCAGTGGGCTTTGGATCAGGCCCAAATGCTTACACATATGTTAACTTTCAGCCTATCCATGTTCAACAAAGCTCAAATGATAAACTTGCACTGACTTTAAAGTTTAAAATTAAGCGCACATAGTTAAGTGTTTTGGGCCCCAATCTAGCAAACAATTGAAACATGTACATATACACTTAAGCCTGTGAATAGTTCTGTTGAAGTTGAATTTATTCACATGCTTTAAAGTTAAACATACACTTAAGAGCTTTGCTGAATCAATGTCAGAAATACTATATAGTATTTTAAAATACAGAACCTCCTATACGTTAGACTATTGAAACTGAATATTAATTTAAATTACATTTCCCTTTTGCACTTCACTCAGCTGCAACAATAAGTACAAATTAGTCATACATATAGTCCAATCTTTTCTACTAGACACTTCACGTTCTATTTTTTTATGCACTTGACTCACACACTATCTTAATAACTGGGTTGCAAACGCTACCAGGGAATTTTTGAAGATGGGGTTCTTGGCTTTTTTTTAAATAACGAAAACATTACTTTGGATGGATTTTGCAAAATCTTTCTTTTTTTTTTTTTTTAAACTGGAATTTGAGATCTGAACTGTCTGATTAATATACTGTGGTTTCACATTTTCGTAAAAACAAATTGAATCTCTTTCAAATTACTATCCTATAGACTCTTCCTAAGATTCTCAGTCACATTGCCCCAACATTCAGCATGAGCAGCTGCAGTTTTGTAGTGGAAAAGTCCAAGGAATCGACAGCACGTGTAGTTGTCTGGAGAGAGATAGGAGTACAAAGGAGCTACACAATGGAGAGCACGTTATGCGGCTGCGATCAGGGCAAATATAAGGTAAAGAAACTAGATGAAGTGAAAGCCTATATGTGGATTGAGTTTACCATTTACATTGATATCACTTTCCAAAGCCCAGCTTGTCTGTTTTTAAAAAAGTGAACATCCTGTTATAGGGCTTTTTACATTATATTGCGCAAAACAGTCTATTTCAATGTAATGTAGATTCCTTCATTATTCGTTTGGATCTGTCATTCTAAAAATGTAATGTGCATGTTCTGTTGATTTATTAATAGTCTTGTTAATATGGACAATCAGTTACCAGTACACTGAACTATTTTAATAGAGACTTCTTGGATACATGACCATTAGCCAGCTTTTGCAATGGGGGGAGCTCTCCTCTTGGTACAATCTGGACTTATCCACCAGACATTCGGTAATGTTGCCTCCAGAATTCTCCACCATGGCAGCAGAAGGAGGCAGATAAAGCCAAATATTTTCATGCTATTTTAGCAGCTTGCTGTTCAGCAGTGAATAAAATTCGCCTCCTTTCCTGCCTCCCTCCCCCAGCCTGTTTCCAGTGCAGCGCAAGCCTATTGCCCTATGCCTTTTTTTGCGCAGCAGTTACCCAACAACCAACAGTTGAATATTGCTAAAAAAGTACAACCAGTAGAAAAGAGTGGATGACCTGAAGCCTCCATCTTCTTTCCCTTCCCACAGTGCCTCAAACATTGCTGCAGGCTGAAGCAGAGAGGCAAGCTGAAGCAGGCTTACAAAGTACATGAATGCCAAAATATCCCACACAGTAGCTTCTCCTTTTTGCAAGCAGACTTCAGCCATGTTGAACAGGTGGACCAGAAGGCTGCAAACCAGGAAGACAGTAGACAGTGAGGTATAATTATCCTATTCCAGCACGCCAAACCAGGCTCTCTTGGCCTATTGACAAAGCACACACCTCAGCAGGCTTCTCAGTAGGCCCATATAGAGTACATTAATTCCTACTTCGTACTAGGTACACAAGTATCCCTATGATAGGTTGGTTCCAAAATATTTCCTGACCACCTTCTGTGGTCCTGAGATGGGGATGCTTTTAGGGTTCCGATCGATAATAGTGCATCCAGGAGTCCCACAAACCAAAAATCTTCAGAATACTTTTTAGATAAATAAGGTAAAGTATGGGATGCCAAACTGAAATTTTAAGAAAATTAACTTCCCAAAGGCCTCAGATCAGTCCTCAGGTAAAAAAGAGTAGAAATCAAATGGAAAATCTATCCAGTTGAGTCATACTGAGAAATCAGTTATCCAGAAAGGAAAACCCCTTCATGCTTATTACAAACCAACCAAGAAAATCAAATCCCTGCACAATAATCTTTTCTTTGAAGTCAGTGCAATGAGAGAGATTTCCATCTTCCTATGAAGGCAAAGAGGACATCTGGGATGCCTGGCCTCTAGAAATGCCGACACTCTCGTTCTGAGAAGGAAATAATGAGATTCATCTGGCAGCTTAAGATCAATTGATAGAACAAGAAAGAGGCAAAAGTCTTCCAAGAAAAAGTACAGAAAGAGTGTGTTCCTCATCCAACTTGTCTTCTACTGAGAAATGAGTGATGTCAGGATTTCAGATGAATGAAGTAATGGTAGAAACATAAAAAAAAAATCTCCAAATGTATCCCATTCAGTGCTGAAAAAGGAAATTATCTTCCTAAAAAGAGGAAAGATCCTGACAGCTCAGACCAAAAGGCAGACACATTCCATCAAATATCTGAACAGTATGATCTTCCCCCTCTCATAACTTTAGAAGCATCACCAAATTCAAATGTGAGTATCTATCAAAGCTTAAAGAGACGCATTCAAAAATTCTATCCTGTGTTGAGGGAAAAGATGGCGTATCCTTGCTAAAGATGATGCAGAAGTAGCCTCCCTTCTAAAGAAGATGAGTATCCCATCAAAATATGAATTTTTACTCTGAAACCCCACTGACAGGAAGGTGGAATCCTCAGTCAGGAAGGAAGTCAAGTCCATTTTATTTGAAGGTTTCTTATCTGAAGTTGAAATAATCCTTGAGAGAAGTGTGTCTGGAGACAACCTTGTGTTAGCGGATTCAGTGAATTCTCTACAGTGTGTAGCTAGATCCATGGTCACAGCTATTGCTAGAGTTATCTGGGCATGGAAAATGAATGCCCAGGCAAAACAACTAATGACCATGTCTGAATGCTCTGGATGAAAGCTATTCAAAGAGCCACTGTATAAGATGATTATTTAAGCAATAGCAAGAGGAAAACTACCTACCGTCAGTAACTTCAAGACATTCTAAAAAGGTAATGTAATCTGAACTACAGACACTACTCCTTTTCATACTGGCAAATACAATTGACAGATCATAAACACTTTCTCAGGAATATGGCTTCACTATTATTGGTAGAAAATTCTTAAGGTCTGGGAGTCATGATACAAACTCAGAAAAGGGAGGGTTTTTAAAGAAGCAGCAAAGATTCTTTGAACAATAGAAGTACTTCTATCTGAATGGCACCCAAGTTAAGCTCTTGAAGATGCTCATATCTTACATCAGCCTATTCTGACTAAGGTTCTGAGAACAGTGGGGGTGGGAGGGAGAGCACATGACTAGAAATACTACCTCACTGGTCCAGGAGCCCCTTGTTTTCCGGTATTTGACATGGCAATGGAACCCCTGGTGAACGTACCATTATAGGAAGACTCTTCTCTGCCAAAGGCAATCATTTTCCTGGCCTCTGGTATCTTGAAACCAGTTGCCTGAAATCTGAGTGCCAACAACAAAGTAAAAAGGGTTATTCATCCAAAGCAGTCTCCCCCATAGTTATAGCAAAGAAAAAATCATGCAGCACATTAAATGCCACATCTGAAAGAAAAAATAATATATATTCGTAAAGAACGGAATATAGTATGAGACTTCATCTAGCCCAAATTCTACACATCCAAAATTACCTCCTGACAGCTGAGCCTGGGTTTGAAAAGAAACTCTATAATGATTATAAGAATTATATGTAATAGCAATTGCAAAAATTCAAAGGATCAGATTGCAGAACAGACATTTATTTTCCCTGCATCCTTAATAAACTAAACTGTACCTTACTCCATCAACATCCATATGAAACAATCTTTGCTGACTGAAGCAGACTTTTGAGCCCATCACTTTCTAGAAATCAAGAGAGTATTCACTGTAGCAGTAACTTTGGACTGAAAAATTTCAGTTTGGCAACTGTGCAATACTGCTCTATGAAAGAGTTAAGTATGATAGTTTCTATTCATTCTTATTCATGAATTATTAAAATGAATTATTTATTCATTCATTCTTGGTAAGAAATAATTTTGCAAATTAGTTTTTAAACAAATTGATGTATTTTACTGAATTTAATACACCCGGAATATACTCCATTTTTTTTCATTCTGACAGAACTTGCTGAAGAAAATTTTTAGATTAAAATTTAAATACTGTAAATTCAGTTTCTGTGAAAAATGACTTAATATTCAACTGTTCTTCCTTTCCATTAATGAATTACGGAAGACTGATAAACTGTGATTTAAGAATCTATGATCTCTCTTGAGTGCTACGTGTGTAACCCTCATTTGCATCGATGGGAATTAAGCTCCGGCACAGAGAGCAGAATATACCTCTGAGATACTGAAGTCTTCTAGAAATGGCCGTTCTATCTAAGATGAAAATTAACTTTGAGTTTTGTAAATTCCTGCTTTCTAAGCATTTATGTAAAAATTCTTGTCTGCATTTCACAGCTAATTTGGAGCAACCTATTGTAAAATATAACAAAATACTGGAATGTGGTTATAAGCTAATAGAGTGTATCTGTATTTTATTTCATGCATAGGGGTTACAGATAGGGACACGAGAACTGGAAGAGATGGGAGCCAAATTCTGTGTTGCCTTACTGCGTTTGAAAAGACTGACCTCTCCACTGGAATTCAATCTGCCTTCTAGCCTCCTTGACATTGAAAATGAGTTGATTGAATCAAGCTGTAAAGTAACAAGGTAAAACAAATGAATTGCATTTGTCTTTCCAAAGAAATAAATTATCCATACAGTGTCTAAAACATTAAAAAATCAGGCAAAAGCTTACACAAATGAAAGTTTTAAAAATGTTTAGAATGTGTCCTATTGTCACAAGTGTCATGCCTTCCGAGGGAAACAGTGGGGGCGACGGACCTGTCTGGTTTTAAGATTAAGTTGGATAAGTTTATGGAGGGAATGGTTTAATGATAAAACATAGTAGCCGAGGAAAACCAAGCAATGGTACATGAATAGCATAATGGCCATCAAGGGTCAGGCTAGAGATTCTTGCCTATATGCTCGGGGTATTACTGATCGCCATATTTGTGGTCGGGAAGGAATTTTCCTCCAGGGTAGATTGGCTGTGCCTCTGGAGGTTTTTCGCCTTCCTCCGCAGCATGGGGCAGGGATCACTAGCAGGAGGGTCTCAGCCGATTGAAGTCACTAAAACACAGGATTGGGGACTTCAACGGGAGAGGCCAGGGAAGGGTCTTGCGGCCTGCAGCATGCAGGGGGTCAGACCAGATGATCATAATGGTCCCTTCTGACCTTAAAGTCTATGAGTCTATGTACATTATTAAATGTTGAAAGGTTTTATTATTTCATATTGTAAAAAAAAATGACTAAATTTGAAGCAAACTGGAATATCAGCTTGAGAGAAGAAAAAAAACAAATTGGTAATTATGGGCATATTTGTTAGTGTAAACGTGTACAGCTCCATTGACTTCTGTGTCAGTTTACCCCAGTGGATGATTTGGTTCCATAATTCTAATTCACCTAGAGACTGTATGCTTCAGTCATTGTTTACTATCAATAAAAGGTCTTTGTGGAAGTGTTAATGGATAAAACCCATGGATGTTTCTACAGTTCAGTGGAGGCGCTATAATTGATATTTTATTGAAGTGAATTAGTATGGGGGAAGTTAACTTCAAAATTCTGCTGTTTTGTGTTTTGACACTAGACAATTCCATCTAAGGTTGGGTTGCCAGAATGGTATTACAATGGCTTAAATTGAGCTGGTTTCTCTTTGCAAGAGAAAGACACACGCTTTCAGTTTTAAACAAAAATATTGCAGAGTACAGCAAAAATGTGGCAAAAACCTATAGAAACTTGATCTGCGCCTCTCCCTCCCCAATGATTTCTCCCCCGTCTCTGGTATTGGGACAGTCACTTGAAAAATCCTGTTGGATATATTTCAGTAAGAGGCTTTTAGTTATCTGTAAGCAAACTGTCATAATAACTGCTTCTGTGCCTGACAATCTCTGTAGGGGGAAGGTGCAGTTCTTCCATCCCTTAATGAGGGCACACAGTGTGAGATGCTATTCTGACTTTGCTAACAGTCTTAGCAAATGCCCATTGAGTATGCTCGTTATAAATAAAGACTAGCTTTTAAAATCTTTCTTCCTCCCGTCCCCAGTTGTAGCATGGATTACGAGACACAAACTAGTTTTGGAGGTTGTCTAATGAATTTGGTAAGAAAAGTCTGGAGTTTTGATTAGTTTCATTTCTTTTTATTTGAAAATGTCTATCTTCCCATAATTCAGAAACCACTAAATGGAGTTTCCTCAAACTTTCTATTCTTAGCGTCGGCTCAAAGGAAAATATTTTGGAAAGCTTTATCCCAAACAATACTCTTTAATGAAAAGAGATTATAATAGAAATATATTAACATTAATTACAGCTTTTGTGAAAGCTGTAACTGCTACTTACCTAGTGGTTTTTATTCAAGGGTCTCAAAGTGCTTTACAGTTTGCTAAATCCTGCAATATCCCGGTGAGCTAGGGAAATATTTTATAATTACAACCATTTTACAGATGGGTAAACTGAAACAAAGGGGTTAAGTGATATCTTACCCACAGTTGCACAGGAAATCCGTGGAAGAGGTTTTCATATGGAAGTATGTGTGGCGTTTAGTTCCTGTATTATAAAACTTCTATTGTTTTACTCTATTTAAAAATGTAGTTTTTGTTTGAATATAATCAGTATGTACACAATCCTAAAGTAACAATAATCTTATAACCAGTTTAAATCACTGAAGTATAATTTGACGTGTAAATGATATCACTTTGACCATTTAACCATTAATAAATGTGTGAAGAAAAAGCATTTATGGGTAGTCTGGTACTCTATAGCTTTGAGGTACATTTTCCTTCATGAAATATTCTCTGCAGATCCCTCTTGTAGGAGTTTGTATGCTATGCCTCACAATCAATGGAATTATTTAAAGCAACAAACTCTTAGGAGATATGTGTATGGACCACGGGTTAAAGAATACTTTTCCCCATTAATGGTCTTTCTCCATCTGCTAAGCAAAAGCAGTCACAAAATATTGATTTTCATCTCTTGTTTTGATTGGTGCCTCTTTAAAATAAATAAATAAATAGGGTATATAATGGCTATTAATAGTTTTGTAGTAATTTTCAATGTTTTTAGTTCATCTAAGGTTTCAATTCTATTCAAACTATCAAAATGGTCCATCTCAAAGTGCTTGGGCTTTAAAAAAAATGCTTTTTTGCAATAATTGCAGGGTTATCTTTGACTAGACATGTTAGACACCTGAGGTGAAGGCAATGATTTCAAGAGGGCTAGTCTTTCAATTTTTTACCAGTTTACTATTACCAAACCGTTAACTGAAGATTTCCGTTGTTTGCTAAATTTACAGTGGAATCTGAAGCTAGTTTTATGAAGGAACAAAGGAGGCAAACTTAAAAGCGACTAGTATTCTCTGATTATATTGCCTCTACGATTCAAACAGACCTTCCCTTCTCTTATTTGGAGAATTTATGTACTTTGCTGAGGTAGAGAGGAACTGAAGACAGGTAGTGGAAAGACAGGCTTTTCTTAACTGTGATTTGAAGTGGTTAGACCAATGGTCAGTTTGTGCATGCCACCTACCTGTTCATGGCTTTAAACAATTCCATGACTCATAAGATACGATATTCTACAGTTTGGGTCTGCAGAAGCAATATAAAACCTTCCTCTTAACTAGCTCAAAGTGATTATAGTTTGAGGTGGATGAGACCAAGAATGTCAGGTCATTGACGACAAGGAGCTATTAGGAAAAGAAAAGAAAAGGAGGATTATTGGGGGGGAAATATTTGGAAGGAGCGGAGAGGAGAGGTGGTAGGTCCCTAGGGAATGGGAGACTGTTCTAGGGGCAGCTTGATAGAAGGCATAAAGTAGAGAGAGTAAACAATAAGGAGTTTCAGGTGACAGGAGCAGAAGATGGCGTTAGCAGTGCCATTGTGAATAAACTGGAGAAGGGAGAGATGTAAGAGAGCAAGTCAGGAATAATGCTGTATTTGGCAAGGTGAGAGAGTACCAAGTTGTGGACGAGGATTTTAGCAGTGGGAACAGTGAAGAGGAAGGATGGACTTGGTATGCTTAAGTAAAAAGACTTAGAAGATAAATGGAGAAATCAAAGGCTATTACATAGAGGTTCCAAGCATGAGAGGCAGGAGGGATAGCATAGCTATCTAGAGTAGTAGAGAAGGGAGTGTTCAGTTTCAGGGAGAGTGAATTTGATGTAGTACTGGGATCCAAAAAAAATGTCTGAGAAAGATTTGGATATGGTGGACTAGACGGGGGAAAGAAATAGATTTGGTTTGGGACTCAACTGCAGTGTGATCTCTCTTACGCAGCTACTTAGGACTGACAAAAACTGGTGATTTGCTGGGAGTGGACATCAAATTGAGATGAAGCAGAACTGTGCTCTAGTGTTGCCAATTATACTGAATAGCCTATTAAAACAGGAGGTTGCCTAATATAATTTCTTGCACAGGATTCATTGTAGTTTGTATCTGAATCAATGGGAGTATATGTGCTGATCAAGAGTGAGTGTAGAGGGAACACAAGAAAACAAAGGCAATGTGCTCCAGTGGATAATTCGGCCTTATCTATTTAAATATTAAATTTAGAGATTTTCTTTATACAGTATTGTTTGTATAGTGGCCACCATGATGTGGCTTTGATTTTAGTTGGGGTCACTAGACATGACCATAATATGAACAGTAATAGCAGTGTCCAAAAAGACAAACAGGGAAAAGAATGAGGATCAAATAAAGTAGTAGTCAGCAAGGTGAGAGGCCACAGAAGTTCGGAGTCTTCCTGGCTAGTGCACAATGCCTTTTCTGTGCCATCAAGATCTCTTGCAGGCCGGTGGGGAGGGAGGGAATTCACCTTTGTGATGGAAACAGCTTGCCCTCCCCAACCTCCCTTTGCGGATCAAGCCAGTGGAGGACTGCATATTATTGTCTACAAAATACAGTAATTGTTTGTTTAAACAATTTAACCTTAATAAGATTTTAAATTTGCAGAAACAATATAAATCATGTCTTCCATCATGTTTGCTTAATTGTGTAACACAGAGAAAGGGTTAGGATGACCTGAAGAGTAGAGTTAATTGCAGCTACAAAACACATTAGGACAGTAGGTCACTGGAAAGGCCATTTAGTCTTCGTCCATGTAAACCCACAGAGTGGCAAACGATATTTACAATCTGTCAGTTTCTAATTATTGTGCAGTTATATCATTAAAACTACCATAAATATAACCTGTTAGAAGTTTGAGGTTTACTTTCCTTTGAAAAGAGTACATTTAAATTGGGAGGTAATTAAAGAAAGATAAACCTCTTCAATAAAATGAAACAGTAATGTTTTTATGTTTGGGATGCCTTTATTTATTCTACTTAATTTTAAGTGTTCACTCTATTTATAACTGACATAATTTCTACAGAAAACATCTTGTAAGATTTTCAGGAGATTTAAAGTGCAATTGAGTGTGTTGGCTGTAACCTCTAAAACATCTGAAATGATTCTATGCATATGTTTTCACTGCATGTTAATCATGAGGTAAAAAATTACAGGATTAGTTAACCCATTATAGTCTAATTTATGAGTATGTGACCACATGTACTGTGCTGTCACTTCCTCCACCTTATTCCTGAGGGCATTCTGCGCACAATATTTTAAAATTCTGCACATTTTATTTGTCAAATAAATGTGGAGGCTCCAGCATGGCACTGGGGAGCACAGGCTACTGGCTACACAGAGGTGGGAGATCACTGTGTAGCTTCCCCCGGGACACTGACTCAGCGGTGAGGCTGCACCCAACCCTGACACAGTGCAAGGACCCAGCCTGCCCCAGAAACACCCCAGAACCCTGCCCTTCTGTCCCAGGTGTGGGGGCAGGCTCAGCAAGGCAGGATCTAGGTATGGAGGGGCTTAATGGGGGGGATCCAGGTATGGGTTGAAAAGGTTCTGTGTGGGGCAGTCTGGGTGCGGGAGGCTCAGTGGGGGATCCGCGTGCAGAGTGGATCTGGATGCACTGGGGCTTGTTGCAGTGTTCTAGGTGCAATGGTAATGGGACTCTGCAGGGGGGTCCAGGTGAAGGTGGTTGTGGCTCAGCAGAAGGGGTGTCTGGGTGTGGAGGGCTCAGTGGTGGGGTCCAGATGCTGGGGGAGTGGGGCTCAGTGGGGTGGGGATCCAGATGCAGCTGGTTGGGGCTTCATATGGTGGGGGTGTGGGTGGCTTGTCAGGATGGTCCAGGTGCAGGGGAAGTGGGGCTGATCAGGGAGGTTCTGAGTGTAGGGGGGATGAGGCTCAGTGGGAGGGTCTGGGTCTGAGGGGTCTGTATGCATGGGGGTTGGGTGGATGGGGGAGCAGCTCCCTGTACAGTGATCCCTCCTCCTGCAGCTGAGGAGCTGGCGCAGGTTAAGAGCCACCAGCCAGGTCTTCCCCAGTCCTGCCCCCTGCCCCACAGTGATTTACCTCTCTACCAGTTGCCTTGGGCACCCGAAACATACTGTTGGGGGTGTGTGTGTCACATGACCACTCTTGTGGCTTCCTTTTGCTTCCCCCTCAGAAAGTCATTTTTCTGTGGGAAAGCAAAGAAATCTGTGGGGGACATCAATTCTGTGCAGAATTCCCCAAGGAATACCACCTGCACTGGCTCTGTATCTGACTGTGACAAGCAACACAGTTATCTGCGTGCAGATCCCAAAATGTATAGCAACACAACTCTGTTGCTCTACACTTGCACTCGCAGGGTGGTGTTTGGCAATTTGTCTGCCCACTCCAGGAGTTTAGCTGAGAGAATACACATGCTTTGTTTTAGATATAGCAAATACTAATCAGAAGAGGAACTGAAATGAACTAAAATGACAGAAAAGCATGAGTCAAATGAAAGCAGCCATTAATGACAAAATAACTATTCTCAAGATATGCATGGTAAGAAAAGTAGAGAAAGGAAAGTTCTTTTAAAACCTTGCACTTTTCTATCTTCATTTAGCTTTAAATGACAAAAAGACATAGCCAACTAATTGACTATACTTGTGGTTCAATATTAAGAATGTTCAAGAGACTAAATAACCAAGCTCAGCCAAATTTATTGGCTAAAGATAAAGCAATTCAGTACAGGAAGGAGAGAGTTAATCCATTACCAGTCCTACCCAGGAGGCAGTCTCGCAATGTGTTCGGTTCATCTTACACAGAAGATGTGCTTCCCAAAAGCCCCCTTAAATTCACCATCTTTTATAGATGGCTGTTTACAAGTTACAGAATGCTGTTCACTATGCTTAAAGTTTAATTGGCCAGATTGTGCCATTTTTGTCTTTGGTGCCTCCCTGTAGTTTCCGATCTTTTGTTTGAATATTAAATTCCAAATGCTAAAAGGCATGAAGATACTCCCTAACAGAGAACATTCATACATTTACATTATTCATACATACACAACATTGTACCTTAAGACTAGTCCATCTAGTTTTTGACAGTTATTGTGTTTGCTTAAGCCAGGAGTTGAGCTATTCTTGTCCCTGGGCATCATAGGATGTATGCCTTAGCTTAAGAGTGCAAGAATAGTCAGAGTAGAGTTTAGCATGATTACACCCGCCCACACACACATGCATTATAATAATACAATGGGCAGAATACATATTAATGTGTTGTGTGTGAATGTGTGTGTAACCTACATACATTGGCTAACAACCTTCAAAAGAGGCTAACCAGGTGTTAAATGGTTCGCAGCTTGGGGTCTTCCTTGTAACTCAGGGTGAGGTGTTGTCTCCCTGTGTGGCACTGATAGAGGTGTATGGATGACTGAATGCAGTTAAGTCTGCCGTAAAGAACAAAACCTATGTGATACAATGACACTGAGGGCAGCTGAGGCACTCAAGCTAACATCCTGATTTAAATGAAAAATGGTTTAGGCATTTTCAGTGAAGGGAGCGCAACTCTGGAACTTGCTTGCCCCACTGTTTCAGAGGCTAAATTTGTTGATCTTCAGGTCACTCTGCAAAACTCCTCTTTTCCCAGGTTTTTTGGGGAAAAACTAAGTGGGTTTTTTTTAAATGTGGAGAGAGTCCTGATTTGAGAGGATTTTATATTTTGTACATCGGTTATAATATGTTTAATATTTTACAGGGTTGTCAAGCAATTAAAAAAATTAATCACGATTAATCGCGCTGTTAAACAGTAGAATACCATTTATTTAAATATTTTTGGATGTTTTCTACATTTTCAAATATATTGATTTCTATTACAACACAATACAGAGTGTACAGTGCTCACTTTATATTTTTTATTACAAGTATTTGCACTGTAAGAAAACAAAAGAAATAGTATTTTTCAGTTCACCTAATACAAGTACTGTAGTGCAATCTCTTTATCATGAAAGTTGAACTTGCAAATGTAAAATTATGTACAAAAAATAACTGCACTCAAAAATAAAACTTAGTTTCAGAGCTTACAAGTCCACTCAATTCTACTTCAGCCAATCACTCAGCCAAACAAGTTTGGTTAAAATTTGCAGGAGATGCTGCTGCCCGCTTCTTGTTTAAAATGTCACCTGAAAGTGAGAACAGACGTTCACATGGCACTGTTGTAGCCAGCGCTGCAAGATACTTATGTGCCAGATGCGCTAAATATTCATATGTCGCTTCATACTTCAGCCACTGTTCCAGAGGACATGCGTCCATGCTGATGACGGGTTCTGCTTGATAATGATCCAAAGTAGAGCAAACTGACGCATGTTCATTTTCATCATCTGATTCAGATGCCACCAGCAGAAGGTGGATTTTCTTTTTTGATGTTTCAGGTTCTGTAGTTTCCATATCTGAGTTTTGCTCTTTTAAGTCTTCTGCAAGCATGCTCCACACCTCGTCCCTCTCAGATTTTGGCCGGCACTTCAGATTTTTAAACCTTGTGTTGAGTGCTGTAGCTATTTTTAGAAATCTCACATTGGTACCTTCTTTGCATTTTGTCAAATCTGTGAAAGTGTTCTTAAAACGAATATGTGCTGGTTCATCATCTGAAATATATGGCAGAATGCAGGTAAAACAGAACAGGAGACAGACAATTCTCCCCAAGGAATTCAGTCACAAATGTAATTAACGCATTATTTTTTTAACGAGCATCATCAGTATGGAATCATGTCCTCTGGAATGGTGGCTGAAGAATGAAGGGGCATACGAATGTTTAGTATATCTGACATGTAAAAACCTTGCAACACCAGCTACAAAAGTGCCATGCGAACGCCTGTTCTCACTTTAAGGTGACATTATAAACAAGAAGTGGGCAGCAGTATCTGCTGACAATTTTAACGAAACTTGTTTGTCTGACGGATTGGCTGAAGTAGGATTGATTGGACTTGTAGGCTCTAAAGTTTTCCATTGTTTTATTTTTGAATGCAGTTACTTTTTTGTACATAATTCTACATTTGTAAGTTCAACTTTCATGATAAAGAGATTGCACTATGGTATAGAGTATCATAGTATAGTATTAGATGAATTGAAAAAAACTATTTTGTTTTTTACAGTCCAAATATTTGTAATCAAAAATAAATATAAAGTGAGCACTGTACACTTTGTAGTCTATGTTGTAATTGAAATCAATACATTTGAAAATGTAGAAAACATCCAAAAATATTTAATAAATTTCAATTGGTATTCTATTGTTTAACAGTGCGATTAATCACGATTAATTTTTGGAGCTAATTGTGTGAGTTAACTGGGATTAATCAACAGCCCTAATATTTTTATACTTGTTCCTAGAGTTCCAGGTGGATGTATTTTAAAATAAATCTAAATAGAGCACTTCAGGGATATGCAAAGCTTCACTTATGGCCTATTCTTTTTGTATAGAATGTATGGAACAAATGGTCAGAGCTGATTGTTGGCGGAAGGATGCCTCTGTATATGAACTAGAACCTCAGCTGATGTAAATAGGTGTTGCTCCATTAACTTCAATAAAGCTATATTGATTTACACCAGTTGAGGATATGGCACATAAAATAAATGTCATAGTTGCCCAAAACAGGTAGATCCATCCCTGTGACAGAGCTTTAGGATCTGATTTTTAAAAGTGAGCAGGAGTTCTGAAACACAAAGCAGTTCTAAGTGAAATCACTAGGTGACATTCTGTGGCCAGTGTTATGCAGGACAAACTAGATGATTTTAATGGTCTTTTTCTGTTCTTAAAATTATATATTTGCTGAAACCTACTTTTCTAAATTAAATGATGCAGTTGTCTGTTCTTTCTCCCCCCCCCCCCATAAGGTTTTAGTCAATAATATTCTTAAACTTTTGTCCCTAAATGTTCAAAAATCACTACTGACTTTGAGTGCCTGAGTTTTGGAGTGCCTGATTTTCAGAAAGAGTCCTGACATCAGAAGGTGCTGTGTACTAGCCTTCCGCAAATTAAACTCCTTTAAGGTGTCTCAGGATGTGCCCCCAAAATACTAGTTACTCTTGAAAATTTAAATTAAAAAAACCAGATATTACCAGAAATGTCAAAAACTCTCTATTCTCTATTTTCTTTTATCCCCGAACAAGTTTTCACAGCCAGATTATTCCTTGAAACTCTTTTCAGTGGAAATATTGATTGTTTTAACCATACTGGACTATTAGATACCATAACTGTTTTCAAAATGTTACTACCTGTTACAGGTTCCTCATTGTATGGGTACCAGTCTATTGCATATGGTCCCAATTTCAGAGTCCCACATGCTTCCAAGCCAACTGCATCTGAGTAGAGTGTATTCACTGTTTCTAGCTCAAAGTCTACAGGCCACACTCCCAGGATCAGACATTGTCTGTTTCCTTTCTTTGGGATGTGGGGAACTACCACCCAGCTGCCCTAGATCCCCCAAATCAGTGTCTAAGACCTACTGAGTCCCTCTCCAGTTGCTGCTTATATATGCTCCCTCAGAGCTTCACTTAGGTTGTGGGCACTCCAGCCTTCTAGTTTAATTCCTTCTGGGACACATTGCAGGTGAGGCAAGGAACACAGAATTAGCAAAGGAATGTCTTAATCACAGAAATTTTACTTTTAAAACACTCAGTGGTTACAGATCTTTGAAAACAAACAAAAGTCTTGTCAGATCTCACCCCTTCTGGTGAATCTGTGGTTTGTCAGTGTGTTTTGTTAGGATAGTCCCTCCTGCTCTCACCCTCCTGCATATCCTCCTTACATATGGCAATTGTCAGCCCCCACCTAGCTAGAGCAGCTTCCTACTCTCAAACAGACATCTCTCTGCCATGTGCTCCACTGGAAAACGCCACTCCAGTCTTCAATCATACAAACCTCACCCCCTAGGAACCCTCAGTAGGAAGTCTGTTGCCTCTCAACTGTTGGCCCTCTTCCATAGAACTGATGGCCTCAGATTGTGGTCTAGATTACTTCTCAGTAATAAGAGACAAGGACCTGAAGAAGAGCTGTAGGTAAGCTTGAAAGCTCAAACAGAAGTTGGTCCAGTAAAAGATATGACCTCACCCACCTTGTCTCTCTAATATTCTGGGCCCAACATGGTGGCAACAACAGCACTGCAAACAATTCTCTATGATAGTCCTTTACACCTTGTTGAAGCACTTTTCCTGGGCTCGACATGTTTTTACTCTCAGCAAATTCATCATACAAAATGGAGTTTATATTTTGAGATTGACATATCCTGCTCTGTGCCACGTGTATTTTGTCAAAGGGAGCCTTAGAGAAATCATTTAATTATCTTGAGCATGTGCAGTAGGCCTAAGTAATATTCCAAAGAATTTTTGTCTGGAAATGAACTCAAAAGGAATTTTGGTAGTGTGTAAATTACAAATGGAATAATAAATTTCCCTTCACAGTTGCATTATTTCTATCTCAAATCCATTAGCAACAAACTTTGATTAAAATATTTCTAGTAGAGTTTGATAGATAAGAGGATAAAGCTCTTTGTGGGATTGCATTTTGAATCAAATTTGTGGCTGTAAGTGATATAGCTTTTGTGGTTCCAGATTAATCCCTATGGTGCACACTAGAAAACAACCACATATAATTCAACATAATTTGTATTGATTGCATTTATTGTTAGTGATGTCTCAGATGGAATCTTAGAGTTTGCATTTTATCTTAGCCCTAGAAGAGGTTGACTTCCCAGGTCACAACTAATAAAGTTATTTGTTAGGCTTCATTAAGAGATTGTGGACCAGGTTTCCCAGTCTTCTAAGGTTGCACAGGGCTAAGTGGCTTTTAAAACAGACAGAAATAGACATTAGAGACTTTCTTTTGAATATGGGAATGCTTTGTTTCCTCCTACACTAGCTTCACCTGACCAACACACCCACAACTGGTGTAAGTGGAGAGGATGGGGCAAGACATGGGCATTTGAAAGGTGGAATTGGGTAGGAAGGCGGATGGTAGAGTCTAGCTGCTTCCATAACATCTTACCGCTTCAGTTCTCAAAAAATTACAGTCCTGTAATGTATTCATGAAGGAGAATAGAAATTTAATTATAGTTCTTGACACTATTTCTTGTCTAATTTTTTTTTTTATGTTTTACTATTTGACTAATCAAAATGACACTAGAGGTCCTCATTGATCATTAGTTAACAGGACTTCGAACTAATTTTGAAGTATTAAAAGGCACTTGTTATCTTGATTGAGTGATAGTGCCAAACATTATTACCTTAAACAGCTGGAGGAATTATTTGTGCTTCAAGTAAAGAAACTTTTTTTTATAGGTCTGTGACCAATAAATACCGAACATGGAATGCTTCATTACTCTCAAGGAAAACTGAACACTAGAGGAAAACTAATAGTTCATGACTCCATTTCTGCTGGATGTTGTATGCAGAAAGATTCTTAAGCCTGTACACTGTCCCACTGAAGTCTGTGCAGGCATAAGTATCTCCCCATGTGGTCCTGGGCCTCCGTATGATAACAGAATTTCTCTTCTGCTGCAATTGTCAAGATTTTTGTTTCCAGATTCTTAGAGCATTTTATAAATGTGCCAAAGTATAAAGGTGCCTTCAGCATGTAAAGGATTATGAGGTTCCCATCAGATTAGGTGATCTGATGGGGTTGAAAAAGGGAAGCTGGTACAGAAAGGGCTGTCATAGGGGATGGATGTGTCCTGTCTCCTCCAAGTTGGCTGAGCTGGAAAGGTGTTTGGTGTCTATTACCCAGTAGTTTGAGTGGATGTGTTCTGGTTTTGAGTTGGTTGGGTTTTTTTGGAAATAAAGCAAGACCTGAAGAAAGGGATGTGAAGAGATCTGTAGTTGGAACTTTATTTTTCCTTCCCCAGTTGGTGAGTTTGCATGCCAGCTTATAGTGAAATGTTCTAAATACTTATAAAACCATAAGTGCAATGTTTGAACAAGTTTTGTCACTTTTTGTTTAACTGGTTTTATTTACATTTGGAATTCCTTTGACATCAAATCCATGTATAGTAATATAGATTTTCTTCTATTTCTATGAAAATCACTTTATTCCTCCTTCCCCCCCTTCCCCTTGTGCAGTTAAATGAGAGGTGTTTTGGGGGGTTTATTTATTTATTTTTGGTATCCAGTACTTGCAGGCTTGCAAACTATTTTCACTCATGATGTATTTTGTAGTTTGTTACAGGAAATGTTATAAAATTGAATAAAAATGTATGTAATCCATGGATGATGATGATAAAGTAATCCATTCATATCCAGATCCTTATTGGGTAGCATTCATCCCTGGGACAAGTCCTATTCACCATATCTTACACCTAAGTTTCATCCCATGAGAGAAGAAGCTGTTTTGCAGATGTGTATCATTTGATTCTTTGTTTAATTCATAGGAAATCTAGTTTTTACGTGCTGAAAGTCATTACAACCTAGAAGAGCTGATTTCTACTACAAATGTATAGGACATAATGTAGTGAATGTTTTGTTCTGATTGTTCAAAATTCGTATCCTTCATATTATATACGGAGCCTGTAAGGAAGAGAGAGGGAAGTGATATGCAATACTAGTGATGCACCATTTAACTTTCCTAGAATCATGAACTTGGACAAGAATTGGTTACTCCACATGTTGCCTGGATAATGCAAGGTAGCACTACACTTCCTATACACAATTAACTTTGATAATTATTTCCCCCTTTCAAGTGTTCCAAATAATATAAGACACATCACTCCAGAACTTAAGGGAAAGAAAAATCAGAAAACAGTCCACTTAGGCCATGTCTACACCGGAAAGTCTTCCCAGTAGCATTTGTGCCACCACATAGCTGCTGACATGGTAACCTCACTAGGGCATGTGCACACTTGGCTGCCTTTTCTGGTGCATGCAGCCTCACAGCACGAGGTTGTATCAACACAAGACATGATGTCCTGTGGATAGACATCCCGATGTTTCCTATGCTGCTATCCAATGTACAGCCTTGTGCACCACTTTTGTAGTGCATTGTGGGACACCAGCATTCCTCTCAAGGAATTGTGGGAACTTTGGGGTGTCAGGTTCCCACAATTCCCTGTGTTCCAGCCCTTAAAAAATTTTTTTGGTACTTTTTTTTTAAATTCCCACAGTTCCTCCCATCCATCCCATAATCTGTTCTTCCTTGTGTCAGTTTTTAATCTCTCTCCCACTTCAGCAGAATCATGGATGCTGAACAAGTCAGTGGAGTTTTCATCTCTGTTTTAGAGACAGGGAACCTGATTGTTCTGTGTTTGTGGAACTTTAACTATCACAGGGGCCGGTCATAGAGCAGTGAAGATGAGAATACTGAGAAAGCGTGGATTATGTGGATAGTTGAATGAAAATTGCCAGCTGTTAGCACATTAGCGCAGTGCTTCTGGGCTCATGAAACAAGCACTGAGAGGTGGGACTGGATTGTGATGCATATCTGGGAGGATTATCAGTGGCTGCAGAGCTTTCAGATATGGAAGGCCTGGAGTAGTATGCTGAGCTCACGTAAGCCTTCCTGTATAGAGATGCCAAAATGAGAGCTGCTTTGACGGTGGAGAAACAGGTAGTCATTGTGCTGTGGACGTTTGTGGCCCTGATTGCTATCTGTCAGTGGGCAGTCAGTTTGACATTGGCAAGTCTATGGAGGGGGCAGTAGTCATCCAGGTGTGCATGGCTGTTGAGTTTGTCATGCTGCCCAGGATTGAGAGTCTGGGCAAAGTTCAAGAAAGAAGAAAGGGATTCAATTCAATAGACTTCAAAAATTGTGGTGGAGCGACAGGATGTGTATTTGCCCCCCCCCCCCGCCGTCCCAACTTTGCTTCTGTGTACATAATCAGAAACTGTTACTTTTCCCAAGTTACAAAAGTGTGATGGATCACCAGGGATGTATCACTGACATTATCTCTGGATGGTCAGGGAAAGTGCATGATGCTTGCATGTTGAGGGATACAGGATTTTTGAAAAGCTGCAAGCAGGGACACTCTTCTTGGAATGGCACATTTATATTCGTGAGGTTGTAATGCAAACTGTTGGGGACCCAGGCTACCCTTTGTTTTCCTGGCTCATGAAGCCATACACTGGGCACTTGGACAACAGGAAGGGAAGACTGAACTGTCATCTGAACAGTTGCAGGATGACCGTTGAATGTGCATTTGGTAGACTGAAAGTATTCTGGAGATACCTCATGAGTAGCCTGGATCTCAATGAGCCAAATATTTCTATTATTTAATATTGCGTTTTATCTAATTGCTCAGCAAATGTGGGAGGGGGAGAGATGGAATGACAGTTGATTTTTTTTTTTTTTAAATGACTAGCGCTTGAGCACATTGAGTTGCTATATGGCTGAAGGAGGCCGTAAGAGTGACAGTGTGTCATAGTCAGGCAGCATGCTGCTTTGTTAGTTTGTGTCTCTTCATGAATAAACTGCACTTGGCTTGTATATGAATTTTAAATGAATTGTTAACACATTTCATGACTCTGATGAGGGGAATCAGATTTAGTGGGGGGAGGTCACGTCTGTTGTGTAAGACAGTATGTAAACCAGGATTTTCACAAAGTAAAACTACTGGGCAGTAACAAACAACAAAGGGCACATCTTCACTACCCGCCGGATCGGATCTATCGGGGATCGATTTATCGCGTCTAGTGTAGATGCGATAAAATCGATCCCTGATCGCTCTGCCGTCGTCGACTCCAGAACTCCTCCACAGCGAGAGGCGGAAGCGGAGTCGACGGAGGAGCGGCAGCGGTCAACTTGCCGCCATCCTCACAGCCAGGTAAGTCGACCTAAAATACACAACTTCAGCTACACTATTCGCATAGCTGAAGTTGCGTATCTTAGGGTTTGGTCTCCTGAGAGGCTACAGCATCAGGAAGATTACCACCAATATTAGATTAGTATCACTCACATCTGCTGGGGAACCCCAGAGTGACAGTGGTCATCTTCATCATCTTTGTCATCACTAGTGGTAGTCATCCTGATGTCTCCCATGACACATAGGCCAGGTAATACCTTTTATGATGAGTTATGCTGATACCCATTTTGGTTCATACATATTCATGTACTTATCTATACTTTCAAACCCCACTACATTTGGGGTGCCCCAGTTTTCATAGGCTAGCTTGTTAGTCCCCCTTATATTAATATTTACATTACTCAGACACCAAACAGCTTGTGGTTAGCATGTTGCTGACACCCCATGTCTGCAAAAATCCCAAGAATATTCTAGCTGGCTTTAGCTGGTACATTGCAATATACATTTCTTAAATATCAGCATTAACACATGCACGTACTGAAACAGAACACTTTTTTTTTTTGTGGCTGTAAGTTTATTTATGGGTCAGCTGCTCATGCTAGCCTAATTCAGGTTAAAGGCCCTGTTTGGCTAAGCCAAATATCTTACAGACCTGGGGCCTCTGGGTCTTGTGTTACAGCCTAAATCCACCCCTACCTCTTACCTATATACTTATTATAAGCAAAAACACCCCTCTCAATATTATACCCAGTACTGGTATCCTACTTATAGCCTTATCCTATATCTATTTTAGCATTAGCTACATTGTGCACTGGCCTCAGCGCTCCTGAACAGATGAATGAACATGTCCTTCCTTGTCTGGTTAGTCATTCTCCTGATCAAGGCCGTCCTGTAGGAGGTGCCCCTCAAAGATACCTCAGCCAATGCCACTGATTAACTGCCGGAAAGACATTGTTAGATTTAAAAGGTTAGCAAACAGGAAAAGATAAGTGACAAAACTCCCTAAAACTTTACTATAAAGATCTTCATGCAGATATGAAGTCAGACTAGGTATGGGGCTGTGCAGCAGTTATCAGCATGGTAAGTATGTGAGAATATAACCATGAAGGCTGGGGTAGATTGTCGGGAATCCCCGGTAATAACTGTAGGGATAGTGAAGTCAGTATTGCTATACTTATAGGCAGTGATGATTTTGGCGGATGCATCACTCATGAGGGTGCTAAGGCCCAGAGAAGGCAACTGCTCGAGTTTTCTTGGGTCTATATGTTGCTGGGCTTTTAACAGCTCTGTTAGCACTGAAGCTCATGGCAGAGTGGTATGGGAAAGTGCCCTACCATGGTGGGAGAGACCATGGCAGCCTGTCCTAGAAATGTGCAATCAAAGAGTAAAGAATGCCTGTTTGAAAACTTCATCAAGATTGTGCCAGGACAAAAGGGATGCCCTTGAACTCCACAGGTGGAAAAGGGTGGTTTCCGCTGCCTACTTCTGCAAGCCAGTACAAAGCCAAGCCACCATAGCCAGCAGCATACTGTCTACTTCTTTCCACCCCATAATCCAAGCACAGCATGCAAGAAATTTGTTTTGAATTTGGACAATCATATTGGAAAACCAAAACGTTGAGGTTTTTAATGTTTACGTAACTGGATTTGCACTGCACTTTTTCCCCACAAAAGCCTAGGAAATCCTGGATGTCTTTTTGAGATCAGGCTGCAGCATGAGGTTTGCCTGAACTTTCTTTAGCTGCAGCTTTACCTGGTGCCATACTTGTGCACTGAGGTAGCAAAAGTATGTTGGCAAAGATGAGCCAGAATTCTTTAAACTGGTTGTAAAGCAGGGCCAGTGATAGATAAATGCTGCATGTGCTTTGAGCTATATTAGATACATTTAGTGTGGGGAAAAAATAATTTTGTTGCTTAGAAGGAGATTTCCAAATGCTCCTAAAACAGGGTTAAGTTTATGCAGACTTGTGAATTAGTTTGTGCTGTATTTTATAAGAAATAGCATAACTTTTTCTCACAATGCATTGTGGGTTAATCCTTAAGAACATAGAAAATGCCCAACAAGAATACTGTTGGTCCATTTTATCTGGCATGCTGCCTCTTCTATTAGCCAATACATGATCCTTTTGAGAGAAGAAAGCAATCCATAACACACGCAGCCAATTTTATAATACCACAAGAGAGGCCCAATTCCCTGCCCTGTGCTTTATCACTAAATCACAGTGTGTCTGTAGTATGTCTCCTTTCAAAAATTACCATTTTTTTCCCCTAGTAAAAAATGTTTCCTTCAATTTTTTTAAATAGTGGAAGACTATGCTTAAAAGAAGAGGCGGATAAAAGAAAGCTTAAAAGTTATCTATTATGCCATAGAGTGCTGCTAAATAACTGTTGCTAAGATTTAAATCATTTTCTGTGAATGCATACAGAAGCAGTGAAGTACTGTATATTTGAAATCTTAGTAACCATGGAAGGATTAATTACACAGACCCTACAGGTCACACCCCCAGTTACATTGGCATAAAGTTTGTCAGGCTGTTTTTAATAATTCATAAATAGCCTCTGGATTGCCACCCCCCAGAATGACAATAGAATTTGAAGTGTTGGAGATCTGCCATGTTAAATGCATTCCAGCTGTTCCTTTTACCCCAGCTAATTAAATGAGAACTTGTGGGACCTCGCAGGCATGTGACAGGATTGTAGGGCTAGTTTGTCAGACACTGTGTGCAGTGGTTTGTTTTTAATCCATTCTGCTTCTGTGTAGCTGCCCTTTGTGAGCCCTTCATTCTACCTAAAAACAGGTGTATCTTTACTGCAGAGAAACAGAGTAACACAACTTCAAGTGGTTAGTCACATGGTTTTTAGACTTTGTTAGTAAACTGATCCTTTAAAAAAAAAAAGTTACAAGAAACTGTTGGTTCAATTTACAATATCTGTTTGTTTTTCTCTTTTTGTTCCCTTTATTTTGATTTATGCAATTAAAAACAATAGAATACCTCTATCCTGTGTTTTACATGCCCTTGACAACCATTATAAATACAAAAACAACAAGGAGTCTGGTGCCACCTTAAAGACTAACAGATTTATTTGGGCATAATCTTTCATGGGTAAAAACCTCACTTCTTCAGCTGCATAGAGTGAAAGTTACAGATGCAGGTATTATATACTGACACATGGAGAGAAGGGAGTTACTTCGCAAGTGGAGAACCAGTGTTGACAGGGCCAATTCAGTAAGGGTGGAGGTAGTCCACTCCCAATAATAGATGAGGAGGTGTCAATTCCAGGAGAGGAAAAGCTGCTTCTGTAATGAGCCAGCCACTCCCAGTCCCTATTCAAGCCCAGATTAATGGTGTTAAATTTGCAAATGAATTTTAGTTCTGCTGTTTCTCTTTGAAGTCTGTTTCTGAAGTTTTTTTTGTTCAATGATAGTGACTTTTAAATCTGTAATAGAATGACCAGGGAGATTGAAGTGTTAACTTACTGGCTTTTGTATGTTACCATTCCTGATGTCCGATTTGTGTCCATTCATTCTTTTGCGGCGGGACTGTCTGGTTTGGCCAATGTTCATGGCAGAGGGGCATTGTTGGCAGCGGACAGTCTCTCCGCAAAAGAATAAATGGACACAAATAGGACATCAGGAATGGTAACAATAACTAATGTGCGATAGTTATCTCATTGTAAAATCCCAGTGGAAACAAGCTCCCTCCCTGTAGTTTTTCTGTGAGGCAAGCAGGGGAGGTCGACACTATACCCTTCACTCGGGGTTGATATTTATTTTGCCTCTTGGTTAAACTACAGTGCCATGTGTCCAGTAGGAGTTTACAGCAGATAGCTATCACACACTAGTTATCTCACAGTAAAAACACATTTTTTAGCAGTGAAGACAAAGCTAGTATTGTTGCAGGGATCTGCAATGTTGTGGAGGTAACAGGCTGGTCTCCCCCATGGGGATGGAGCACCTCACAAAGGTCTGTAGTGACCTAAATGCAGGAAGGTAGGGAGGAATGAACACCTCTTGTCATTCTCTGATGCAACAGCTCTAACTACAATTTCGGAAGTAACCTTAATGAGCTGGGAGAGAAGTTGCATTTGGCCTTGGAGGGAGGGACAGCTAACATCACTGAAAGATTGGGAATAAAAGTGAAAATGTAGGTGGTGTGATGGGAAATAACACATGGGAGGTGCTTAAAACCTCTTTTTTAACTATCCCGATAAAGTCAAAATTGTAAGCTATTCTGTAAAATAATCCTTGCACATAAACAGCATAGTTCTAAAATGTTTGCACTCTTTTGCAAGAAGCCATTGGTAACATCTCAAATCAGGCATTAGTGGAACATTTTCATTTCTACTGTACAGCTTTTCTCATTCATTAATCATGCATTAATGACCCCCATCTATGGAATTGGGAGGAGGTCCAGTGTTGTTCTGAAGGCTCCAGGAGTAAGTGCCACCCTTCATCGCAGGCCCCCAGATTTTCTGCTGCTGTTGGTAGAAAAAGTTGGCAATTCAATTTCTCCCAACAATTTTGTATTCTAACTTTAATTTGCATTTTTGTGCACTAGCAACCTATAATCAATCATTCCTCTCCTGGGTTGGGTATTTGGTAGCACAGATGTTTCAGTCAGCCAGATGTGCCACTTAAGCAGCTCCCCTCTTCGAGTCCTCTGCCCCCCTCGGGCAATGTGAACTGTCCTGCAAGCACTGCACTGAATCAAAGCAGCATTCCCTATGTGCGGTGACATTCACAGGCTCTACATAGGGTGAAATACATAGCCAGCCAACCCTCACACTGCCAGCGCACAGGGCTCTGAGTTGGACTGGCAGCTCAGGTTCCCTCCCCTCCAGTGCTGGATAGGTGGGAATGGGTCTCCCTGTCTCTCAACCCCTTCCCTACTCCACAGGCTTTGAGTGCACATTAAAGCATAGGGAGCACTTCAGGTAGTTTCTGACTAGAGCAGAGATGCATGAGGATTCCACTCCCCATGAAGCGACACCATTATGGGATTAGAGAAGAGTTAAGTGAGAAATCCATTCCCATGTTCAAAATGGCTCCTGAGTAAAGCCCGAGTGGGACTAGGTTGCTCTTAAAGTACTTTTTTGGGTGCTAGATAACCTGTGGGATCAGGCAGACAACCTTTCAGATTCCTGGAGATATCTAGCAACTTACTTCTAGAGACAACATATTTGTACCAATACCCTTCCTCGGTTGAGTATAAACAGCCAGGGGAAGTACCACGCATGCACCAAACACCTCAGCACACCGCCACTCACCCCAACAAACTTTCTGTGCAGGACGTTTCCAGGATAAGATGCCAATGGCTTGCCAGGAATTCATTAATGTATCTTTCCTTTCAAACATTATTTCATGCATGATTTTGTAGAGACACCATCTCTGATACCTGTACATATAAGCAGACAGTGAGAAGCTGTTTGAAGGAACAGTAGAGAAATTAGTAGCTGAGATAACAGTGAGGGTTGAGGCCTCTATGAAAGCCAGCATAAAAATCTATTGGTCACTATGAAGCACCCGAGTATCCAAGAAGGAACTGTTACTTTAGCAGAGGTAAAAATCCGGAGCAGAAGCTTTTAAGGAAACCTAATTACATTTTCTACCAGACCAACAAAATTCTCAGCGTGACAATGATGAAACGAGCATTCGCATGTGAGAGCTCAAAATCCCTTCTTTCTAATCTACTCTCCACACCCAAAGTCTTCAGATGTGGCTAGTAGTAGTCACAGCAAGGCACAGGTTGCAAATTACACATGCATAGACAACATATGAATCGGTGCCCTGTCCTGAGGAGGGAAAAAACATTTGTAACTGTACAGGTTGATTTTGGCAAACCAGTAAAGTGCCTGAAACCACTATAGCCTATTGCTAAAAGCAGCCTAGTCAGCAGGTTTAGCTTAACCAAGGCAGGAGGGGAGGGGGTTTTGGGTGCCACAGAAAGGGCAGCTTGACCCCACGTCCTTCCTGATAAGAATTGTGTTGAAGTCGCTGATACGTGCATTTTAGAAGAGCAGGATATGCCCCAGGAATGTCTGTTGGGGCCTCAAGGCTGCAAACTCTGGAAAAACCCACACCTGGTTAATCAATAATCCAGAAGAAACCTCTTGCTTGACCATTGAAACTGCTTACTTAAGTTTTCTTTAAGGGATATGTCATTCTATTACTAATGTATAAATAAGGGGAAAAAGTTTGAGGCAGTTGGACTCGTTTGGACTCTCCCTCTGGATACATCTTGCAGTCCCCACCGGCAGATGGAAGATTTCATCACTGGAAGCCTGCCGCTGTGTCACTCGAGCCACACTCAGCTTTGGTAATTATCAAGCGTTGGAGGTGTTTTACTAACCTGTTGCAGACGTGTGTAAGTGCTTGAGACTAAGTAAAGTTTAGCTTTAAGTGAAAGCACTCTTGTGTTGTCTTGTTTGTGCCAGTCATCGGTCGGATGGCCATGTCTCCCCTGATTTATTTCCCAACACCACCTCGCACAGAGTAAAACTTACCAAGAGCTTTGGGTTGAAAGAACACTGGGTAACAACTGGACAGCTGCTTAAAAGGATTAATAACCGCCAGTTGTTTAAAATCCTGAAGAGCTTAGATCCCAATGAATTGCTCATTCAGGGGTCAAAACAAGGATGGCTCAAACTGTAATTTTATTATCATGATGAAGATTTGCATAGATCCAAAACTTCCTTGCATCAGTCATTCCCTGGCAATTGGCAATGCTCCATCCATAGCCAATTATCTCCAGTGGGCAGGATTGCTGGTTTCATCCTGTGAGTGGGTTTCTCAAAATACATCTATGAAAGCTTCTCCTGATGACAAAGGATTGACAGTGGCGTGTCTGAACAAAACTCTCTTTTTCTCTGTCTGACATGGCCATATGGGATCGAGTCAGTGATCCAATTAGTCAGTATCCTGCTTATGATGCTGGCCAGTACCATCTATGTCAGAAGAAGGTATAAGAAGCCAAATAGTGAGCTGTTACATGCTCACAGTGAAGTATTCTCCTGCCTCCCGTTAGAGGCTGGTTTATGGTTGAGGCATGTATATTGTATCCCTTCCAAAATCAGAAAGTAAGCAGAGGTCGAAACTTCTCTGTGCCAATGGAAGTAATGCACTGGGCAGAGAAGAATTTGTTTTCAAGACAATTCATATAAAGGATACAGAAAAGAGGAAACCAGAGAAAGTTGAAGTCCTCTTAATTCTCTACTGCCCAAAAGGCAGGACTTCCTATACAGCCAAGGAACCCATACTGGACCTACAGAAAAGACCGGATCCCTTGAAGCCGGGACTCCTTCATCCAGACCACGAACACCAATAGTCATCAGCCGATCATTCAAAGAGAAGTGTAGTTCAGCATGAATTCTCTTAGCTTCCGGTATCCAGACAACCAGGAATGTCATACATTGATCTGGGACATTTTTACTTTTCTGGTGAAATGTAAAATAGAATTATCTTTTGGGGCAGGACTGCCTCTTTATTTGTACCATTCCTAGGACAATGGGTCCTGACCTCTAAATGCTACTGTAATGTAAGTATAATAATAATCACAAAGTTATGGTGATTTCAGCTACATTGGAGTTTCTCCAGAATAGCTGATTGGAGACCTACACTCAACATGATGGAAACATGGATACAAGTCCTAGTGGCATTCTGTAGATAGGCGTGTTGGACTTTCTGTTTGAGTATCATCAAAGGACAAGATTAATCAAATGACAGGTTATACAAGACAAAACCATTTACCTCCAAAAGGCAGGTTGTGGAATTACTTCCCTTGTCTATACAAGAACCATGCTGCTGTTGTCCTAAGAAATGATGTTAATCTTTTATAGCTTCAGAAACCTTTCTGTTCAAGATAAATTCCTCCTTCCATAGTGCCTGGGAAATAGTCCAAGGCTATAGTGTCCCAGTTGGAATATTTGTGGTAAATAAGGTAACAGTTCTGTACATACTTTTCTGAAGTTGCTGATGTAATAATATGTCTGAGACAACAAAAAAATCTCCTTTTTCAAAGACGAAATATGTATGCATTCAGAAGCAGTGTAATTAATGAAACATTGTAATTACACTGCTTCTGAATGCATACATATTTCGTCTTTGAAAAAGGAGATTTTTTATTGTCTCAGACACACTTACATCAGCAACTTCAGAAAAGTAGGTACAGTAACTGTTGCCTTATTTACCACAAATATTCCAACTGGGACACAAGACCTCCTCTTCCTTAACTTGGGAGAAAGAGGACAGGCCAACATTTTAAAGTACTTCTCAGTATTTCATTACATCTGGATGTACTTACCTTAAGTTAACCAAAGCTTTTTCAACTGAGTCAGCAGTATGTTTGATTTACAAAAAAGAAAGCAATAACTAGATTTATTTCCCTCTGGTAATGCACTTTAACATTTTAGGCGATGAATTAAACACTTACATAATTTATTTTCCTTTAATTATTTTGAACTCTTTTCCCAGTATTTTCCCCCAGTTTCCCCAAAGAGAAACCATTAGACTACATGTAATAACGGTCCTGTAATAAGAAATATGGTTGTGATGCTGACAGGTTTGATGAGCTCTGTGAATGGAATGAAACAAAAACATATGATTCTGATCATAACTAGTGGAATTTATTCGCATTATCTATCTTTGCCTGATGACTTGACCTTGTTCAGAAATTCTGGTGCCTTGTTCAGTTCTATAAGGCTCATTCAGTGTGTTCTAGGTTAGTGGTTCTCAACCAAGGGTACACAGATCTTCCAGGGGGTACATCAACTCATCTAGATATTTTCCTAGTTTTACAACAGACTACATAAAAAGCACTAGCAAAGTTACTACAAACAAAAATTTCATACAGACAATGACTTGTTTATACTGCTCTATATAGTATACAGTGAAATGTAAGTACAATATTTATATTCCAATGAAAAAGTAAGCAATTGTTCAGTTATAGTGTGTTGTGATACTTCTGTATTTTTGTCTGATTTTGCAAGTATTTTTAAGTGAGGTGAAACTTGGGAGTATGCAAGACAAATGTAACTCCTGAAAGAGGTACAGTAATCTAGAAAAGTTGAGAACCACTGTTCTAGGTTATCCAGTGTTTTCAGTTTATAGATTTGGTTTAATTATAGCAGACACAGATTGAGCTTTAGGATTTCTCATATTACTTTCTCAGAGTTAACAAAGAGGAAATTTGGGGAAATGGCAAGGAGGAGACAAGCTCTAGAAATGAGAGGAGAGCTACAAATGCTACATCCCCATCTCACTTTGTGGGAAGGTTGATGGCACCCGGCTCCTTTTGATTGTGAATAGAAGTTGGACACCTAACTGCTTCTCAAATTTGTCCTTTAGATCTTTCCTTCTCACATAGGAAAAATCATAGAAGGGGCAAATTACTCAAGGGAACTCCATAAGTAGATGTAAGTTGAGTTCCATGAGTGATATTGCCTTCAAGGGAGGGATTTTTTAACTACTGTAGGAGTATGGCCTTCCAAGAGCTTGGCTATCCAGAGATCTCTGGGTAAATTCTAAGGAACTGAAGACATGGAAAGCTGGTTCCTTTGCACTACTCCCTGACTCCTCTCCTCCCACTTTTACTTCCCTGTCAAAACTCCTTTGGCAGCAATCACGGGTTCCTTGCCAGTTATATTTCTGTCTCTCACTGATGTTATGTGCTGGTGTAACTTTCAGTCTTTGGGCAGAAACTATCTCAATCTCTTCTTGTAAAGCACTGTAAATATCCTGGTGCAAGTGTGTTTTAATAAGTTATAGAAAATTTTTGCTTCCTTCAAGGTTGACTTCTGCAACTGAAGCATCTGAATAATGAAAAATGAGACTGGTGTTTTGTATCAGGAAAAAAACAAAACAAAAAATCATGAGTTTGTTGTGGCAAAAATAGCTATTTTAGCTGGGGGAAAAATCACAACTTTTTTCAAACAGATTAGTGTGTTTTTATTGGTAAGTATACCAAAACATTCATTCAAATAAAAAAAATACATAACATAAAATATTGCTAAAATTATTAGAAAAATTATAGTAGGTCTTGTTTTGATAAAGCATTTTATGCGTTTTAAAATTACATGATTTTCTAGATTTCCTGTCCTCTCTAAACACGTTGTATAAAGGAAGGGTATGCTTTTGAAAAGCACTGTTTGTTTGAGAGTCTGAGTCCTGCAACACTCATCAGTTACACTTAGTTTTCATTGAGAAGTTTATCTTCACACTTGTAAGGGTAAAAATTAAATTTAAATAAAATATCTGAACACTAAAGAAGTTTTAAAGGGGTCACTTGAACATCTGTGATTTTAAAGAAAGCACACACATTGTGGAATCCATGACAAACCACCAGTCTTAATAATAATAAACCAATTTATTATTAATTTTTTTGTTTTAAAAAGGAAAGCAAGAGATGATAGAGCAGGAGGGATTATTGAGTATGTTAATTAGAAACAACTCAAGGGAAAAGTTAGGAAATTAAAATCCACAGAATCAGCATGGAAGGCAGCTAAAAAACATTGAGTCCCAAGATATGTCATGATATTAAAAAAACTAAATTGATTAAACAGCAAGGTTCAAGTGTTCAAGTCACAAAAAATGTAGAAATCCAGCACAAGTGAGAACAGTGGAGTAGAATCTAAATGTTGTTAGATGCATTCTAAAATACAGATAAAAGAGGGCTAAGAAGAAATTTGAAGAACAAATATCAAAGGATGATATGATAAATTAACTACATCAGAAATAGAGCCATCGAAGGGCCTGTTGACTGTTAACTGTACCAGACCCTCGGATACCTTTATGATGGGTACAGAAGGAAATGAAACATGTAGACAAAATAAGCACATCCTAATATATTGATTTCAGTAGAATGTGAATGGGCAATAGTAGCACAGTGCGTGCATTGAGAGCCAGGTAAACGTGTTAAAATGAAAATAATTTCGGAGCCAAACTTAATAGGGGCAGATATTTAGGCAAGCTTCTCCATGTAGCTTTGCTAATCCTGACCTGTAATTAACTCTTCTAGTACTGGACTTCTCCTGAGTGGAGAAAAATAATTATTGTATTGATAGTGTTATGATTAGTAAAAATTTAATTAAAGATTAAACTACCCTTACATTTCTAACCTGAGATTTGAGTGCAGATTGGCAATTGCAAATGTCTAATGTGGTGCATTATATTACTCTGCTTCGTTCCCTGGATTTTAAAAAGACGATCATGTTAAGATTAAAACTTGGCTTACCTAAATGTTACCCGATGCCTCTTTTGAGACAAAGCTGCAGTATTGACATGTTCTTAATACTACTTGCTAGTTGTTGACCTAAAACTGAGTTAAAATGGCAATAATTTTCTGTATATCTTACACTGTCTTGTATGTGTATTGCAACACAGAATTCAGATTGTAGACTGGGACATAGTCTGTCACTTGGTAAACAGAATGTAAGCTCCTAGAAGTGAAGGTGGCTTGCTGAAATGTCCAGTTCTCTGCATAATCATCAAGACAGTTGCAACATGTTCTGGACTGTGTATGTGTAAAATAATTTTTTTTTAAAACTACAGTAAACTTACCTTTATGGAGAGAGTATCTCTTGCAGAAGACTCCATTGCATTCGCTGTTGTCCTAAGCTACATGCAACTAAACAAATCAATTTTATAAATGTCTATTTTAATACATTTTTATACGTTAACTTCATGCTAGCACTGGCTAGAAAAAACATGTCATTTGCACTGCAAATATTAGTTTTGTTAAACTTTGAGTTCTCACAACTATGAGTTAATGAGGGCAGTGTTCAGAATTAATGGCTGCATTTCCTGTGAATTGAATTACACAGAATATCCTGCAATTGCAGTGGGAACTCCTTGTATGTGTAACCTAGCAAATCAATATCTGTGTTGAGTGATCCGAAGCAGAAATCCCAGAATAGTCTATACACTTGTTGAGATGAGAGGTGTTTTGAGTGTGGTTTCTTGCAGCGAGTAATTTTCCAAGGAGTTGAATGAAAATTTCAACCTGTTTTCCTTCAAATGAACTAGGTGTTGGTGGATTATGATTTTCTAGAGGAAGAAATAGTCACATCATTAAATCACGGGATGGGGAGTCAGGAGATCTGGCTTCTGTTACTGGCTCTGCCACAGATGTTCAGTGCAATGTTATACCTCAGTTTTCCTATCTGTAAAACGAGGATACCTTGAAGACTTAATTCATTAATGCTTGTGAAGCGCCTTGTGAGCCTCATGTAAAGGCACTAGAATAACAGTCTCATTATAAGTTTATTTGTGCCAGTCGGAGTACCTGATTGTATCCTTCTCCTTAGCTCTTCATATGTTGCTTGTCTTTTTGGAATGTAAACTAATTAGGGCAGACACCCCAATATATGTATGTTCAACATCTAGCATAATTAGCCTTGGCCCTAGTTGGGGCCTGTGGGTGCTACCAGAATATTAAATAACAATTGTTGGACACATTTAGTTTTGTATTGCATTTCTTTTTGCAGTATTTATTAAGCACAATAAGCTCTTAACCCTTATTCTGAAAATTTTAAAGCTTAAATGTAATATGCAGTAGCCTAGACTCTTTCTTTTTTTTTTTTTTTTTTTTTTTTTTTTTTGTGCTAATTTAATTTGTTAGGCCTTTGATTTTCAGTACTTTTAAAACCTTTTTTAAACTAAAAGAAGTGCAGGTTTTTTGTCATGTTCCCAGTATGTGAATCTTAGCTGTCAATTGCACACTTGACTTGAGGTTTGAAGGGACAGAGAATAAGCTCAGTGAAAAATATTTGCACCAAATTTCAGCCCATTGAAGATTAAAATGGTCCTTTGCTTGCCCTCTAAAAGAGCTTTAGAGTGGAAACAATAATGAAATAAATGCAGAGCTACTGTCAAGAGATCCTATAGTGTACCTCAAGAAAAACTTGTAAAAATTCAAATGTATAACTTTGTTTGAAATGCTTTGTTTAATGATCCTAACACAATAACCCAGAGACCCTACATGTTCCTAACACACCTGTTGTGTTTTTATGAGTTGTATCTGGTTATTATAGATTCCTTAGTTCCCGCTCCTCCAATGTAGAAACAAACCTAATGGAGAATCTGTATGATTTGATTATGAATTAAAATGGAGAAGTTGCAGATCCTTTCTGGGACCTCCTCTGAACTCAGAGCTATTTACCTTATGAAATATTTAGAATCATTTAGTGCTTTTAAGCAAATAGCTTTATCCTGTGTCCCAAGGGAGAATAATAAAGCTGGGGATGAAAAATTCACTTTTTATTTTTTTCTCATAATAGGAAACTTTCAGGTGGTGAAAAAGGCACATTTTCAGTCTTCTTGGGTTTACTCTAATGGTCGATAACCATTTTAGAATCTTGGAAGAAATTAGTTTAGCACATTACTGTAGAATCCATTTTGAATATCCCATAGTCACTTACCCAGCTTCTTAAAGTTAACTGCTGCCTGTGAACTGCAGGATTTAAGATGAGACTTTTAAAAAGGAATCTATGCAAAGTATGAGAAAGTTTAGCAATTTGCAAATAACCTTGATAATTTTGCATACAAAAGAAGGCTTAACACCCTGCTTTGTGAGTACTTGAGTTTTCATTTACAAACTAGTCAAAAGTGCTCTTTGTAACATTTTCCAAACTAATTAATAACTTTTTTGTAATTAAAACATATACATTTACAATCTGAAAATGAGCTTATAATTTAAAACACTAAAATTGAAAGCTCTTAAGGGCAGGGTCTGTGTTTTCTTACATCTGTCCAGTCCCTATCACAGTTAATACATAGTGTGTATGTTATATAATAGCACCTAAAAAACTAACTTATTCCAATTCAATGACTTTTAAATTATGTATAATTTTTTTATATTTTACATATGTCTCCTATGTAGTGTGTGTCCATGATATTAATTTGTCAGCTTTATAAATGTCATTTTGGCTCACAGTTTATATGTATTATTCAGGTTAATTATTCCTATTAGTCTGATTTTCTTACTTTAAAACAAGTATCATTTTGAATTATTCATTTAGGTCAAGATAAGGAAGTACATTGTCTAACTGACTAGCGGAATTTAAATCTTTGAAAGCGATTAATGCAACCTATTGTGTGTTGTCTTACTACAGCCCCACTACATATGTTCTGGATGAAGATGAGCCTCGCTTCCTTGAAGAAGTTGATTATAGTGCAGAGAGTAATGATGAGCAAGACATTGAATTGGCTGATAATGCAGGCGATTATGAACCCTCTGTTCAGGAAGAGGGGCTTTCTGACTCAGAAATGACAAGGACACACCTGCCTTGAGCCATCTTTGTAGACGCAAAGAAGAAAATGAATATCCTGGTTTTTAGTGGACAGGAAACAGGGAAGTGTCTGGCTTTCAAGAGGGTTGGCTCAAAGAGACAGAAGTAATTGAAGCCAGTTTAGCTGAAAGACAATAAATGTGTTTCTGATTTATGATAATATTGGCATTTGTTTTATTTAAGGGATTCAGTGCCTTCATTTGGCACTGACTATATCAAACAATTGCTTTACTATTTCATTTTCTACCAAGTATTGTTGCATGGCTTTTTGTGTCCTTAACCCTCTATAATCTCCAACAAATGGATTATAAATTGTAGTGTGTCGGGTACAGAAATTAATATTAAAATTCCTTGTGGTACATACCTTTGAGTTTCTTCCTGAAAAATACATATGTACAGGTTTTTAATTAATTTGTGTGTTTATTGAGGCTGAGGTTTTTCTTCAGAATTATGTTAAATGTTGGATTGTTTGAAGTAATNAATAAATCTGTTAGTCTTTAAGGTGCCACCGGACTCCTTGTTGTTTTAGTAGTAATATAGATTTCAACACTTTAATACTGTGGCCTGATTACATTTAATTAATACATTCCTAATGTTAAGAACTCCATGGTCTCAATAGTGCAGTATCCTTAATGCCCATCCCAAGTAAGTGTGTCTGTGTGTATAAGCTCTGTTTGGACTAGTGGTTCTGGAAGATGAGACAAAAGAAGTTATAAATGACTACTGAATACATATTTATTCAGGGCGTTCGTTACAAACGGACACTTAAATACAAGTCTGAAATGTAAACACAACAATGTTTCATTTCAGTCTAGGTTTTGAGAGGCTAACTGAACCTTGAATTCATTGTGCATGAGAATTTCAAGAGCATGTTTTGTATACCGTACTGTACATGACTCAGTATCTAGGTGCTAGTTATGACAGATGGAATTCTAGTCTTAATTCTAAATTTTTTTTTTTTTTTTTTTTTTTGACTCAATATTCTTGCAACATATTTTTGGTATTACATGATGGCTTTAATACAACCATGACAGAGTCTTCATAAGGAAAGAGGCTATGCCTTTGCCTCCCTCCAAAATAATGAGTTTTAGTAACATAAGCATGCATCTGGTGAAGTGGGTATTCACCCATGAAAGCTTATGCTCCAATACATCTGTTAGTCTATAAGGTACCACAGGACTCTTTGTCGCTTTTTACAGATGCAGACTAACACGGCTACCCCTCCGATATAAGCATTTGATTTTGATTGTGATATTTACTCTATGCTTCTGAAAACTGAATGCTTTGCATTGCTAGATAATGAATTTCAGTATTCCCCATCCAGGTGTGATACAGAGACTGTAACACAAACTTGATATTCTTCCTTCACCAGTGACATCTTTCCTTGAATGTAATGTAATTTTCAAAGATTGCCATTTATGCCAATTTGTATGTGGTGGTTTTTTGGATGTGAAATATTGTGCAAGTCTAATTGAACAAAAAGAACCAGTGTTCATTTCAAATAAGGCAATAGTAGCAGTAAACACTTACAAAATCAAAAAAATTCAGGTATCGGATATCTTTTCATTGTAATGCTGTACTAGACACAATTGTGGCAGTATTATTGTGCATGCCCACATATAAATATATTAAGAAAATATATAATAAAGGAATCATTATAATTGCCTTGTTTCCCTACACATTTTATTGGATAGAAAATAGAAATAGTTAATTTTGTGGTATTTTCCTTTTGCCAAGTATATTTAATGAGTACTTATGCTCCAGTTTTCAGTGTGAGCTGGGGTTGCTCAGCATTTCTGAAAATGAGGCCATTAATATTCTAATTCTGTCAGTTTTTAAAAATTTAAGAAGGCAGCATGCTGCATTGTGTTAAGCTTTTCATTCACAGGTTAATGGGTAGAATCAGTTTTAGAAAACTGATTGCTTTTGGTACTTGTAAAAAGTACCGTACTGTCCAAATTGGAGATCACCATTGTACAGATACAGCAAGAGACCTAACACTGCACATTTTCCTGCACTACATAACTAATATGCTTCTCTCCTCATTTAGGGAGCAGTCTAGGTGTATGGTTTAGTCTCTGCCTCTTCATTCCTTGGCACCTCAACTGAGGCTGGAAGCAAGAGACCCAGTTAGTGCCCACTGAACATGGTTTTTGTGATGTCAATGGTACAGTTATAATTTTTATTCAGTATTAAGAACAAGACCCACAAAATGGTTTATAGGATGGAGTCCTAATACAGTACAAGCACATAACTTTCATGGCTATGCATTGGAGCTAGTATATGAGGGCAGGTAAGGGGTGTTTATGAATTGGCTATGATATTGTTTCACAAAATAAATACATAAATAATACACAGAACTACAATATATTTTCCTTACATTATACCACTTGCAAGATTCCCCCATACCAGCTACATGCTTCATCATTCTTTGGTAGCAGAGAAGTCTTTATGATGATGAGAGAGAGCCAGGAAGATTATAAGGGAAAAGGCTGTTGTATGATCTGAATGCCTGTCTGACTTTCTAAAATATGGGGCATTTGGGGGGGGGAAAATGTTTGTTTAAAAAAACTCTAATCACATGCAAAGACACATGTTGTCATCTAAAACACTAAACAGCTTTGACAAATGGTAAATACTATGTAATCAGTCTTAAATTGTATGATTTCATTATTTTTGAATAATATCAAGAGACTGATTTCATCTCTGAGAAGCCTATAAGAAATTTAAAGTAAATACCCTTAACCACCTCCTACAATTAGACAAATTAACCGAAGATCAGTTATCCTGTCACAAAAAATGAAATCTGCTACATTGTTTATGATGGCTTGAGTTTGACTAAATTAAATAAATTAGATTATTTTCCATAATTGTAAGTCTAATTTGAATCAACTCAAGAGGGTTCTGTGCCTTGTGTGATAACCATTAGCCAGTCAGAAAAATGGTTGCTGTTTAATTCATGGTACAGCAATATTCATCAGGAACTGCAAATTACTTCAACAGAGTAGAATAGCACAGGTTCTTCCTTTTTATTGCTGCTGCTGTTGAGGACAGTGGGGGAAGTTATCTCCAAGGCAAATGCAGCAATGTAGTCAGAAGAGAATTTCAAATGACTAACATCAATGCTTCATACCACTTGCAGCTGTATATTATTGGGTACCGTAAATACAGAATTATTACTTATCTCCCCAAAATTATAGGTATTTAAATTTTGGTAAAGAGAAAATGAAGATGTGTGTGAGGAAATGGAAGCAAATCAGATCCTAGTACATCATATGGCATACCTGTCTATGTTCTCTGACCTTATCCTCACAAACTCATGCATTAGATTCGTAAAATGAGCTCCGAACTACTTCATTTACATATATTTCAGGTCACTTTTTAGTTTAGAGTGATTTAAAATAGAGAGAGAATGAGCAGTGGTCTGAACTCAGGACTGGGACTTAAGAACTGCAGGCAGCTAATCCTAGCCCAAACTGGTTCCTTCTTTTTCCTTGAGAAAAATCACTTAATGTGTCTGTTTGTATTACTCCAACTACAAAAAAGGAGACGAATAATAACAGCCTATTTTTCAAGTGTATTGTGAGGTAAAGATGATGGCTTTTGTTGGTGTTGGACTCCAAACAGAGGAAAGATGAGTAAACTAAATCTATGGACAAATACATTTGAATGTATTCCCGTTTTGGAGAAGTCATTTGGCAGCTGATGCTCAAGTGGCATCCTGGATAGAATGTTTCTGAATGATCTAACCCTGATTCAATGAGTCTGTGCCCCTCTCCTTGCAAATACTGGATGCAGTTCAAATTTGTCCATGATGCTCTGAGTCTGGCCATGTCCCTTTGCCCTCCCATTACATTCTCTGCCTCCAGCAGCACAAAAAGTATAGCAGTTCAATGCTACTGCTTCGTCTAGCATCCTCGCTTTTAAAATCCTATTTTGGGGCAGAAGCAAGTAGAATCTCCTCATAGACCAAACTTATCAGATCTGTGTTCCCCTAACAGAGGCCACCTGCTGAGCAGCTTCTCTTCTGTAGTTCCATCCTACATCATGGTGGAGCAGGCAAAACAAAGCAAGCTGAAGGCCAAGGGCCATTCCATCTGCAAAGAGATCATATCAAGAGCTGCAGAAGGGGAAACTCCACAGCTGCTCCAAGCCTAAGCAACCTTTTTGCTATCACACTAGCAATGGACTCAATCTGGACAGCATGCTGTGTCCTCTTCCCCACACCAGACAATGAAGCTAAGTTGGTCCTCTTCAGTAACAAGGGTTCAACAGACTCTTAACGAGGATTCTTTGGACGAAATCCAAAAATTCCCCAAAATCTCCTAGTCCAATCCACTTAGAGGGGAGAAAAAAAAAAAAAAGATCCAGGATCCCTTCTCAAATGCTTATTGAATGAGTAAGTGAGCCACTTGGCAGGATGTCTATTCTGCTATTTGACTGCTTATTCCCAAGGGAAGGATCTGGGGTGTTACAAGGATCTACCTACATGTTACTCCTTCAGTTGCATATCAAAGGCATAGGACCATCCTGAGGTTAAATTCCAGATGGGAGCCCCAACTAAAAAAAAGCAACCGATATTCCGAAAGGGCTGAGAAAAAACCCTTGTGTAATAGACAAAAGAAAAATAAAAAAGTCAAACACTAGAAAGCATAAGAAAAAGTCACACAACGCCCTAGAGCTCAACAGCATAAGCTCTTTCCCCAGAGCAAAGGAAGATCTCTGCTTTGGTCACAGTCACCACACCACCCCGCATCACACCATGCCAAGGAAGCAGGAGTGTTTTAAACAATGGGGACAAAGATGGTGGCTTCTGTTGATGTTGGAATCCAGCCAGGGGGAGAGGATGAGCAAACTAAATCTCAGGTCAAATATATTAGAATGTATTCCCATTTTGGAGAAGTCATTTGGCAGCTGATGCTGAAGTGGCATCCTTAATAGAAGTGGCATTTCAATTTCTGTTGAGGCTGTTTTCTTCCCCCAAAATCCTGCAGATAGGAAGATAGAGACCATCTTTGTTTTGTCTGCCTTCAGAATCTAACTGGAGACCACCTATTCTACCAGGACCATAATCTTCTGGTGCGCTGTTCTTAAAAGTTTAGGCTTAGATTTTAAAAAATGGTTGTCTAAATTTTGGCACCTAAGCAGAAGTGGCCTAAGAGCAATGGGAGCTTCTGGGAGTTAAGCACTTTTCTATGTAGATGCCTTAAAATTGGCTACTTTGGTCTATCTAATAATGACATTGAAGACCTGATTGTAGACACTGGTGGCATTTCTATCACATCTGTCTACAAACTGCCATACAAATAATTCAAGTTTACTAGTCCAACTGACAAAATGTGGGTGATTGGTGACTTTAAGTCACTGTGTCAAACAAAGCTATAACATAACTGATGAAAATGGTGAACTGGTTGAATCATGGGCAGATGCACATGCTTAATTCATGATCACAAGCTCCCCAGTTCTTTTAACAGCAGCCAAGGGAAATGTGGCTTTAACCCTGATACGGCATTTGTTTGCAACAACGTAACTGGTTCATGTAACAATCTTAGTTTTGGGTCTGATTCCAGATCAATGCACCCTTAACACTGAACTCAGTACCAGTCTACTAGTGCTTTAGTTTTAAGAAAGCAGAATGGAAGAGCTTCACCAATGGCCTTGATGCTGTTGTAAGAAAAACTGAACCAATTCCAGCATGTTGTCTTGAAGTGTATTCTGTGAGGCTGCAAAACAATTTATGTGCCAGGACTAACATCCAAGTTACCAGATCAGAATACAAAATACACCTCTACCCCAATATAACACTGTCCTTGGGAGCCAAAAAATCTTGCCGCGTTATAGATGAAACCATGTTATATTGAACTTGCTTTGATCTGCCGGAGCGTGCAGCCCCCGCCCCCTCTCCCCCTGGAGCGCTGCTTTACCGCGTTATATCTGAATTCGTGTTATATCGGGTCGCATTATATCTGGGTAGAGGTGTACAAGCAGAAGTTTGAAGCAGACCTATTCTCTGAGGATACCATCATAGCTCTTGAAGAACTGGTCTCTGCACTAAAGGAGGAGAAACAAGTCATGGCAGAATCTCATTGAAAGTGTGGACATGACCAACAGCAGAAAGAAAGCATCGATAACCATTCAGAAGCTTAACAATGACCCAAAGAAGGCAGAACAACACTACAATATTACTGCAGATCAGATTGCACACCACCTTCTACAAAATGGCACAGCACTGAACAAATAACCCAAAACACTGATTAAGCAGCAAGAACACTGCAAAATTTACAGTTTTGGGGCATAGTACACAGTGACCAAATTAATATTCTGAAGTAATGGCCTCCAGAGTAGCAAAGCCACTGGTCTAGATGGTATTCGCACTGATCAAAACAAACACTTAGAACCAGCAACAAAGAACTGGTTACTCAAATTGTTTAATACATGTTCAGACACATACAAACTACCCAAGGTCTGGTGACAAGCATGGGTTGTGGCACTCCTGAAGCCAGGGAAGGATGCAACAGAGCTGAAAAACCTTAGGCCTATATCACTATTATGTCACCTCTACAAGCTGTATGAGCATCTCATCTTAAACTGCCTATCACCACTCATTTAAAAGCACCTAATCCCAGAGCAATCTGGATTCCACCCAGGCAAGTCATGCACCAATCAAGTGCTGAACATCCCTCAGTTCATCAAAGATAGCTTTTGAAAAGGATATGGTAACATGCCATGTTTGTTGACCTATCGGCAGCATACAACACAGTTAATCACTGAAGGCTCTTCACAAAAAAATAAACATGAATGATCACCTCATATGACTGATACAATTTCTCTTAAAGAACTGATGTTTTTACACTTAGCTATGTGGGAAGAGGAGCTGATTGGTGGCACCAGAAAAATGGCCTCCCACAAGCATACTCTCGCCAATACTCTTCAACACCTACATGAAAAAATCAGCCAATCCATCTTGATCACTGATGGTTACCCAACTGGACATCTGGTGCACAGGCTTCGAAACACTCAATGAGGATGTCAAATGCATATTGACTTTGCTGATTGCTTTCCCACAGATGCAGAGAAGGATTGGTCAAACTGGAGGTGTTTAAATAACCTCCAAAGAAGAATCGGCAGGTCAAAAGTCAATATGCGAAAGTTGGCTACTCCAACAACACAGATGTCTGACTGTGATGGAACACAAATCATGGAACATCTGTTGGTCTGTGGCTCCTGGAGGAACCAGGTATCCTGGAAGAGCTCACTAGGGCTACTGACCGAGCCATAATGTGTGCCCAACATTGGAAAAACCTATGACGGGTAAAAGGACAGGAGAAGAACCAAGGTATGATGTAGTCACAAGGAGAAACAGACATTTGCTGTTGGAGGAAAGGTTCAACAAAATTTGTTCACATCATTGCACAATAAGGTGCCATCCATCTGTCTGCCAATCTTCTAGGTGAAAATTTCAAAACTGATCATTGATTTTTGGATGCCTTAATTTTTGAATGCCCAACTTTGTCACTTTAAAGTTTCCTGATTTTTTCAGAGGTTGGATACACAGCACTTACTGAAAACCAGGCCCCTTTGTGTTTCAAGTTGACCACCCAAAAATTAAAGCACTCCGATTCATTGGTCACTTTTGACAATTTTCGCGCTAGTCTCTTGGATGGATTACTACATTGATAAGACTGTATACGAGTTTTGGGGATTCCTCCTGGCCCATGCCCAACTAAACCTGCAAAGGAAAGTGAAGGTACCATCAAGGGGAATTTTTCCCTTAGTTGATGGAAACAGGAGACCCACATAATGATCATACTTTCATAGTCCAGATCGCAGATTTTTGATTGGATGCTAGCCTTTCAGGATGGACAGCATGCCTGGGACACCACAAAATTCATAGGGCATGGTCAAAAGTCAGAGACTTCAGAGCATGTCTCCTCAAGATGAGTAGTTCAGCTGACTTTCAAGATTTCCAGAAGCAACTGATAGTCCACATCCTGACCTAATCAGGGAGCACAACAGCAACAACATATGTGAATTGGCAAGAGGGCACAAGAATCTTAAGTCTAAATGCCAAAATGATGCAGAATCTCTTGTGGATGGAAGGTCACCTAGCTTCTGTCAGTCAGTTCGCAGAAAAGTGTCACTGAACACAAAGGCAGACTATCCATGTCAGTGGTCCCCAACGTGGTGCCCGCAGGTGCCATGGCACCCGCCGGAGCATTTATGTGCGCCCGCCTAGTGCCCAGCACGGGAGAGAAGCCACAGCCCCGCGCCTGCCGGGGACAGAGAACTCCGGGACTGCTTGGGGCGGCAAAAAGCAGGGAGCTGGCCCCAGCCAGAGCCCTGCTGCTGGAGAGCCAAAGCATCATCCCCTGGAGCCAAGCCTGTGCTGTGGCAGCGAGAGGGGCTCCTGGAGTGTGTGAGGAGCGAGGGAGGGAGGGAGGAGGGGTCCTGCTGCCGCTACCGCCATTGCTGCTGCTCTGAGCCTCCCCAGGACGGCGCGGCGTTTCCCTGCCCAAGTGGGCTGTGCAGGGTGCTGCCACGCTGGGCAGGGGGCGCGGATCCCGGCTCGCACACTGATGAGGCGAGTGGCTGGGCAGCCCGAGCTGCCAGGGAGCTGCCCCCGGACCCACCCCGCCATGCACCTCTCCCGCCTCAGCCCCGCGCTGCTTGCCCCGGGCCCCGACAGCATCAGGGGTGGGGAGAGGCAGAGCCCGGCTCTGAGCAGGGCAGCAGGGGATACTGCCCCACCGGGGTACCCCCGCGGCTCGAGCACCTGGGAGTCAGTGTCCATCCTCTCGGCTCTGCCTGCATGGGTTTCGGGAAGCAGCTGTCAGCGCCTGCCCCTGTCAGCCCTTGCACCCCCCATCCCGCTCGCAGCCTCTTCACTTATACCTCCTCCCATCGCTCCTTCGCCGAACCCCTTCCCCTTGTACTCTCCCTTCACCCGCACTTCTCCTCCCACATCTCCCCCTTCCCCTGCACCTCTTCTCCTGCAACTCTCCTGATACCCCCTCTCCTCCTACACCCTCCTCCGCGAGTACATCACACCCCGCTTCTCTGCCAGTGTAGAGCCCCTAAGCACCCCAACACCCGTCCTGTGCCCGGACCCTCTTTATTAGATCCCCATCCCTTTTCGGGTACAAGGTTTGAGGGTTAGTCCCTATGCCTTTCATGTGCATCTGGGTGCGGGTGGGGGAGGGCACTGGTGTGGGGGAGGAGAGCCCAGAGCTGGGGTGAGGGGCAGCCAAAATTTTTTTTGCTTGGGACTGCAAAAAACCTAAAGCCAGCCCAGTCCTGGCAGGCGCCTGCTGGGGACAGAGTACTCCGGGGCTCCGGGCACCGGTGTTCTCTGTCCTCGCGCCTTCTCTATTCTCTCTGGATTCATATATTATGTACTATTAAATATGATGTTTTTCGTATTATTTAATGTACAAATATAAAATAAGCCTTGAAAAATTGTTGGCGCCTGCCACACTCTTCTGAAAACATGAATGTGCTACTGGCCACAAAAAGGTTGGGGACCACTGATCCATGTCATCAGCAGATAGACTACTTTCTGTCCCAGGGTTTGCTTCTGCATCCCAGTGCAGATTATTTGAATGTGATAGCTTCGGTATTGAATGAAAAGCCCTAATCAAGGTGAGATACTATTCCAAAATAATATATATTCTCCTATCTACTTTCTGAACAATTATGGACAAGAGTCTCAGATTCATGTGAGGATTGGGAAATCTACCTCAGAAAACTAGATGTTCCAGCTCTTCTGCATTTCTCATAATATAACTTTGACATGGACCTCTGCCTTTCCACTATTACATCTCCTGTACTGTCATGAAATGGTGTCATAAATGCAGGATCATCCAAATCTTCAGTAGATCACTCAGTGACATCAAGATTTTTTTTAAGCTAGTACTTAACCAAACTAATAGGCTTAAGTGGCATCTTTCCCGCCACTATGTCCTCTCAATAAACACATGCTTCCTGCTTCAATCACATCAGCAAGAAGAGTCTTTTAAACCACTCCTTTTATTAATCAGAAGCCTTACAGCATCTTCCATGGTGAAAGATTTGTGGCTCCATTCTTTACCAAGGCTAATGCTTAATTCCTGCAATGTGTTGAGGACTGTGTTCAAATTGCAAACTATCACTTTAAGACGTGTGGGGGTCAGGGGTGGTCCTGGTCTTGCTTGCAGGCTACAGGGTTCTGTAGCAAAGCTTGTGATTGGAGTCAGTCCAGAAAGAGCCATCTTAAAGCAAGGTGGGGTGCATCGTACCTCTCGGCCTTAGGAAACCTGTTTTTTCTCTGGTTTTGGGCTCTTGTAAGTTATTGTTCTGAATTTCCTAAGACATAAAGTAGTGTTATGTTGCATCCTTCCAGCAAGAGTGTTTGTTTTTCATTTCTCTGTGTGTATACTGCGAACATAAGAATTCCATACATCAGAAGAAACACATTTCTTTGCTTTACCCAAAGCCTCAACCTCTGAAGAAGAAGGATGGCACATGGTGTGAGAAGAGTTGCTAAAATTTACTTTAGTAGAACTAACTAATTCAGGTAAACATTATCTGTATTCATTTTCTGTCACCCTAACGACCTAGACCTGAAAGCACCTGAATCTTGGTGAAAGTAAGTGGATCAAGTGTGGAATTACTGAAGCACATGTAGCTACAGATAAACTAATTCTAGAAGGGATCAGAGCTGCCCAACACATTCCACAGCAGCCTCCTGAGTGGACAGGACATCCGTCCCCACAGAGGAAATCTGTGAAGCTGGAGTCATCCATTAAACATCTCTGTGTTAGCATTCCATGCTTGAGGCTAGCTTCTCTCCTGCATCCCTGCTCTGCTCCGCACAGAGAGTGAGATGGGGGAGGAGTCAGAGAATAAGTTATGGCTCCATGATTTTATGGGTCAGTCTATGCTGGTCCTGACTCTGGCTTTAAGAGTAGCCTCTAGTCTGGTTAACTTATTCTACTGACATATGTTCCATATGGGACCATACTCCAGTGGAAGATCATCATAGCAGAGTGGACATCCGCCACACCCTCTCCCAGCCTCTCCGTTCACAGGGCTATGGGAGGTGACTGGTATAGGAACTAGCTTCTCTAGCTTTGGACCAGTGGGGAGCGTCCCCACCACCAGGGGGCAATTCTCTTTTAGAATCCGACCTCCTTCCACTGCCTGAGTGGTGCAAATCGAATGGCTCATAATCAAGAATCTAACTTTTGGTCTCCCATCCAGTACAGTAGAATCCTTTGTGCTGAACATGCTCCATGCAGGGATATTAAATAGATTAGAAATATTAATTTTTAGAAATTGTATAACTCTAGGTAATGGAGTGTCTTTTCTCTGCTTCCTTACTATTTTTTTTCTTATTGCCAATGTCTCAGATTGAGGAAGAGAGCAGATTCCATAATGTAATAATGCAACGTATTACTTGATGACTTATCTTGGATTGGCTGAATTGGGGAGAGATAAGTTCACCAGTGCCCTCTTTGATTCACATACATAGTTATCACAGTTGAATAAGGTGATACTATTAAGAGTTTACACTGATCTACTAACGTGAATTCAGTATTTTGACAAATACTTTGGAAATAGTCATCAGATGTGAAGGTGGAAAGAATTTGGCCAAGCCCTGGGGCTTAATGGGCAAGAGGAGCTGGGTCCAGTGTTTACAGGACCTAAATGCTTCTGGCTGGAGGAGAGCTCAGTGTCAGAAAGGAAATGAGGTAAAAAAAATGAAGTAGTAAAATGGTAACATCTTCAGAGTGTTTTATCAAAATGAAGAAATAGCAAAATCCCTAGGAGGTAAATAAGTGTTACCTACATTTTATTGATAGGGAAACTGAGGTAGGGAGAGCCTAAGATTAGAGGAAGACTAGGAGTACTTGTGGCACTTTAGAGACTAACCAATTTATTTGAGCATAAGCTTTCATGGGCTACAGTCCACTTCATATGATGTATAGAATGGAACATATAGTAAGGAGCTATATATACACATACAGAGAACATGAAAAGGTGGGAAGACTGGCCATCCCAAGAATACAGCCTAGATTTCCTGACTGTCTGTCCTAACCACAAGTCCAACCTTCTGCCCTTATGTTGATGCCCTTTAATTCCTGATACTTAATATAAGTAAATAACTTGGAAGAAAAGTATAGTACATAGTACTGAGAAAACACTGCCATTTTCCAGCCCACAGTTTGTAAAATGATGAAGGTAGCTATATTATACACTCATGCAAGGGTATAAAATATTGATTGCCATAATAAAAGCTTACAATAATTGGTAGTATTACATGTGTACAGGATACCTATCTCCCCATGATGCCAGATATTGGAGTAATCCCTTGAGAAGTGATGTAAAGACATAGAAAACCATTCCATATGTAATATATCTTATGCGATAAGGCTCTAGTGGTATGCTTAACAAAACCCAATGTCTCATATATCCATCCTAAATTTCAGCTTTTCATCATACAAAATTGACTGCTTGTATTCATTTGCTGCTTCATTTTTCTAGTCTGCATGCCAGGAGTGTTAAGACAAAATAAACCAAATAGACCACACATAGACCAACCAAATCAAATAGAACACACATTATAACTTCAGTTGTTTTGGAATGGAAAAACAAATGGTCTATTCTATGTGTCTTGATCAGAAGCTAGGCACAGACTACCTGCTGATATTAGATCATATTTATCATGTACTATTGTTTTTTTCCCTTAGTCGGCACCTGTAAACTATGGTGAAGTACTTCAGTTAACCTAGTGGAGAAGTGGAGAATACACCTTTCATAAATAACATTGAACCAGAAGGTGGCCAGCCCAATGGTCATTCAAATAATATCTTCTGTACTTTCTTTGTGCTGAAGTTTTATTTATTGTTAGTGTTTGTTTCATTCCAAGGCAATTGGTAGGGGCTAGAGTAGGTATATACCTGGTAAGCGAAAACACCATGGGGGGCTAATCATGTTACAGAAATTAACAAAATACCTATTTTCAGTAACAGGAATAGTTTTTGGTTTAGCAGTTTTCCTTCCGTTCATACTTCCATAGGAACATAAGAATTTCCCTACTGGATCAGACTAGTGATCCTTCTAGTCTTGTATGTTTTCCCTAGCATTGGAATATATGATGTCCATTTATTTCTCTCCTCTGTCAAGTAAACAATCCCAATCTTTTCAGTCTCTCTTTTGAATGAGAGTTTTTCCATGCCCTGAATCTTTTTTGCCACCCATTTCTGAAGTCTCTCTATTTTCTGTTGTATCCTCCTCTTGAGAATGTCATCCATTATTTAAAACAAAAAATATACAAATATTTGGGAGGGATAGCTCAGTGGTTTGAGCATTGGCCTGCTAAACCCAGGGTTGTGAGTTCAATCCTTGAGGGGGCCACTTAGGAATCTGGGGCAAAATTAGTACTTGGTCCTGCTAGTGAAGGCAGGGGGCTGGACTCGATGACCTTTCAAGGTCCCTTCCAGTTCTAGGAGATAGGATATCTCCATTCTACAGTAATAGACCAAAACATTACAGTATCACTATTGTAAGTTGTTGTGTTCTGGGCCATTATTGTAGAATGCTTTAGTGCCTTTAAAAAGAATTGTATTCAACACACCAAAGATTCATCATCCTAGAAAACAAGTTTCAAATGAGTCTTGGAACTGAGAATGCTGGGCTAGCTTCATTTCATAGTTACCGCCAGTCAGCTTTCCGTAGAAATATTATAGAAAATACTGCATATTTTTAATCAAAAGTGTCTCAAAACAGTCCATATAAAAGTCTTGCTGTTCCTTTTGTAAACACATACAACTGATGATGTCTGGTAAAAATGCATAATGATTCTACATGTAACCTAAAGACATACTGTTTCTCTTTGATGTAATGCACCAATTTCATATGACTACATGAAACACTGATTTTTTGTCTCCATTTTTATTAGTCTTCTATTTGTGTATCTCTTTGGCTCTCACTTCAAAATGGTTTTAAGTTTGCACAAGGGCAAAACAGATGTGGAGACAAGATGAGGATGTCTTGAAAGCATAAATGGATTGAATGTTTCTTAGAAACCGTTACTCTTTTATGTTTAAGTTTTTATTTGATTAAAAAGGTTATTAAAATTAAATATTAAAACAGGGTGGATTAAAAATGGATTACTTCAATATTTTTAATCTGTTTTTTTTTTCACCTAAAGTGAATACATTATATCTTTTAAAAATAAACTTGTTTAAATTATGTCAACCTAACTTTAAAACTTTATGTTAAGGTCTGAATTTACTGTAACCTTTGACATTTTTTAACTACATTTTAAACTGCTGCCTCAATGAGCCATCCTCAAATTTTAATTAATTAATGGGTGCTGCTTTTTAAATTGTATACAGGATCAGGGGGAAAATATCTAACTTTTGAGGTCTACTCAAGCTTTATAAATACATCGCAGTCATAGAAGAATAGAAGTGTAGGACTGGAAGAGACCTCAATAGGCCATTTAGGCCAGTCCCCTGCACTCAAGGAAGAAGTGGGGCACAGGGGCCTGTACTAAATGGTAAAAGGGTGGAGTGGGACAGGGCCTGGGGCTGAGTGGGGGTTTACCCCAGGGAATATTAGAAGCTGGCGCCTGTCCTGGACACCACGCTTTAGGAAAGTCACATTTCAGTTACAATATTTGTTTTTCCTGTAAGTTAATATAAAAATGGGAGCAACTTTACCAGGCTACTTCTGTTTTCTGAATTTTATGGTGTTTTAAACATTTGAATTCTGAACAAATGCTGCAAAGTTTTTTAAAAATGGAGAAAAGAGGAGATTGTAGTTATCTGTTTTTGCAGGTTAGGAAAGTTAGCCATTGTGATCACATCTTAGGGAAGATGTGACTGGAGAGTTGGTAGTTCCAAGAGAATCGATCTATTAAAGTGTGGCCCCACGCTATGGAAAAGCTTCAGGATTCCCTGCCTTAGAGTAAGACATTGAGTTCTCTGGCTGATTCTGCTAATGACTTGTTCCATGCCACTTATTTCTTCTGTTCTTCATTTTACCCATCCAAGTATACATCACTGTTCTATATGGTACAAATTGAACCCTCACCAGTGACGATGTTATGGTACAACTCCAAACTGCTCCAGTGCTGGCTAAAGTGTCCGTCATTACATTGAATGTAATGTAATTCTTTTCTTGCAGAGAAAGCTGGAAAGTTAAGTGTATATCAAGGCTGGATCATCTTGAACAAGTAATAGAATTTCTTTGTGCGTCATTTTACCATTTGTATAATGAGAATGATGACCCTTCCTAATCTCTCAGGGGTGTTGTTGGGATATATATTCACTAATGTACATAAGATACAGATACTACAGCAAGAAGCACCATAGGAAAGCCTCGAACAATAATAATCAGTCTCCATGCAAGTCATTGTCATTCTAGGGGATGCAGCAGCAGTAACAAAGTGTCTCTTGGTTCAGTTTAAAAAGAAAATTAAACCTCAAGAACTAGGATTATTTTAAGAGTATCTAATGCAGCAAACTAATAATCTTGCAGAGAGAGTAACAAAAAAGAATAATGACAGCTGGAGAACTGTCAGGTATTCCCCCTGTGTTGGAGCAGATAACCCCTGCAGATAACCCAGTGCAGAAAGGCTAAAGAACTCCTGGGGTCACAATCAATCTCCACCCACTGCAACTGTGTGGCTTGTCAAGCATGGGAATGGACCCTTAAAAGGGGGGAGCTCAGCTCAGTTATGGTGGCACCCTGAAACAGGTACAACTAGCATCCAGGGCTCCCACACCATAGCACCTGGTTACTTGCTGATGACCAGCTTGGGAGCACTGCCAGCCCAAGCGCTCTTGGGGGGGGGGGGGGGGGAAGACCTGTTTCTTTTGTTAAAATCCCTCAGACTAACTCTGCTTTTAACCACACTGGAGGGTGGGAGTGGAGGCTTTCTAACAGGCCTGAAAGGCTGCTTCCCCTCCTTTATGTGAGAAAGGGGGCTTGGGCTGTGGCCCTATTTAGCTTTGTTTGGACTGTTTTATAACTCCTTCTGGAAAGGGGTGTACTTGCTAAGAGATACAGCTGGAGGGTAATACCTCATAGCTCTGACTGGACCACAGGACTGCCTGTAGCCTGAGGAATGATATACAAAGTAAACCAAAGGGGTGACCTCGAGACACAACTTTCCACCCTTCAACTCTCCCCCACTCCCCACTACTAATCACATCCAAGGCCACCAGGAACAAAAGGTCCCATTGTAATCCTGAAGATTAAAGTCCTCTGTTTATCCTTACGCATAGAACAGGTACAGCACAGACAGCGGCACTTCATGCTTCCTTGCTCTGCCCCTCCTTTGTGCCTCCCCCCTGATCTGGAAGGATCAATTTTAAGAGCGGCCCTTGGACAGTCTGTGAGTGTGCTAGCAAGGATTTTTATACTAGTTAATAACTGTGCACTGATAAATTTGATGCCCTAGGGGGCAGCCTCATGCTGTCTGTTGCTCCCCTCAAAAAGATTTAGCCTGTGCCATGACAATGAAGAGCTGCAGTAAGTTCAGATAACATACAAAGCCGTGATGCCTATTGTAAAACATAGGGGTGTTGACTCATATCGAAGTGGATTTTCTGATTTTGGGACAAGTTGCCTTGCCTCCCCGCTGAGAGCCAAAGTCCGTGGGTGTTAGGGTGACCAGATGTCCCGATTTTATAGGAACAGTCCCGATTTTCAGGTCTTTTTCTTATATAGGCTCCTATTACCCCCAACCCCTGTCCCAATTTTTCACGTTTGCTGTCTGGTCACCCTAGTGGGTGTTGGAATGGGGCAAAGGCTCATAAATCTCAACACAATCTGTATGGGGACAGTGTAATCAAATAGTTTTCACAAACTTAAAGGTGGCTTACATGGCAACCATAAGCTATGCTCCCTTGCGAGTGTACCTTATGGTCCGCTGTCCTAAGGTGATATGGTCTGCAGAAGACCCCAGCTTTATGCACAGACAATGCCATTCTATTCACAACTCTTTTGAGATCCCTCTATAATACAGTCCAAGGTCATCTTGTTAGAGTGCCATTTTCTCTCATTTATTATAAACCTCACCATGGACTTTAAATTATTTGCTCAGTACCACGAGTTACTGGTACCCCATTCTTGCTTCACGCGACTTTTCTGCTAACACTCCTTTTCAATTATTACTTGTTAGTGCATCACTTCCTAAGGGAAACTCTCTCTTACTAGTGTTAGTGATTTACTGTTTTAATGGGAAGGACAGCACAGTCATACAAGGGCATAGCTACAGGGTTGGTGGCCTTATAACCTGAGACAATTGTATGAAACTATAATGGTAGTGTTTGTGATTTACTATTTTAGTAGATTGGACATTACAAAAGGACTTGGGTTAATCTGCTTAACAAGCTAGTGGCCATATACTGGGGGCCAGAGCAATTGCATGAGCCTGTTGGTAAAATAGGTGCAGAATCCTTTTTTTTTTAATGGGAGAGTAAGATGATTATATTCAACCGAGTCATGTATTAAATTGTATTACTCCTTAGTGCATCATAAGGGAAACACTCTCTTATTAGTATTGGTGATTTACTGTTTTAATGGGAGAAATATATGCCCAAATACTCATGAAGAAAACTAAATAACCCCAGGTGATCGTATTAGTCCTGCTCATATGAGCAGAAATTACTTTACCATCTTTTAGTGTATTTATAAAGAATAATCCAAACCCTAATCCAGTTTGGAGTACTTTAGGAGACTGCCATTTCACCAAGGAGACTGGCATCAACTGACTTCAACAGGGCCAGGATTTCATCCCATATTTACAATCTATATGAGGTAGGTAAATGAAGATGAACTAGAGAATATTTGTAAAGTGCTTGGCAATGAAAAGTACTTTTGTCTCCTGTTGGTTGGTTGGGTAAATATGGTTCAAGAATAGAACAATAGAAAGGTACAACTAGTTTATTTTTTAACTTATTCTCAGGGTTAGCATCAGTTTATTGATAGCTGTAGAAACCTAAATAGCCCCACCGCACTTAACTGCATTAAAACATATATATATTTATGCTACATATGCTTAGTAAATGTATCATCATGAACTTTTCTGTATTTTCTTTCTTATAATTCCCGATGGATTATGCTGTATGTGTGTTGAGTATTCTCTCTCTTTTATAATATATCTTTCCTGGCTAATTCATTCGGCGGTACTGCTCCAATTTTTCTAGTAGTAAATTTTGAAGTCACAGACATTGGCTTTTGACATTACTACAGAAACTGTACAGGAATATAATTGGAAATGTGAATACTCCTGTTTCACAAACAGCTTGGTAGTTAGCAGTTTATGGATAAACGGATTATCAAGGAAAGAGTCTATCTCTGTCCCTCATTTAGCTGTTGCTTTAGTATTACTTCTGGGGTTAATGATCCAAAGAGTAAACATTATTTGAAACCAGGACTTAAGGCATCATCAAATATGCTTGTTTTTGAAGGTACAACTGACTCCTTAACCCAGTTAATTTCAAGCATGAGTGTGGAGTCCATTTGCACTCTTCATGTTAGAACTCAATCACAAATGCCTTTACAGATGTGAATGTCCACTGGGATTGTACAGAGGAGACTAGCATCACTTCTTGATGTTTCCTGTCAGCCGATGAACTGAACCAGATAATTTACTATCCCAGCTGCCCTAAACCAAACTGAAACAAGCTGCAACTTTGTCTTGTTTTTTGAAGAAGTCTTTGTGGTGGTTGATTTATTTTCTTTGTGGTTCTGGAATAGCCTCTGAAAAGTATACTCTCTCAGTCCTCTAGCAAGAAAGAACCAAATATTTCAGCTCACATTTGGGGAAGAGTTCATGGCTGACTATGGCTTACATGTGTCTGATGATGCACTACCAGTTTTTCTTCATTTTCAATGTTCTTGTTGACATGTACTGTACTGTGGGATAGGATTTAAGAGGAGGAATAAATGGATTAGGGTTGTAGAAAATACCTTTTGGCTTTCTTCTGCAAGGTGTTGTAGCTGAGAGCACTAAACCCCTTTGCAGAATCATAATGCAGACTGGCCTATATTAATACTGGGCAGTGTAGAAATTTGGCCAGAGCAGATGATCTACAGCAGTACTTCTCAAAGCCGGTCCGCCACTTGTGCAGGGAAAGCCCCTGGTGGTCCAGGCCAGTTTATTTACCTGCCGCATCCGCAGGTTCGGCCAATCGCAGCTCCCACTGGCCAAGGTTTGCCGCTCCAGGCCAATGGGGGCTGTGGGAAGGGCGCCCAGCACATCCCTTGGCCCGCACCACTTCCCACAGCCCCCATTGGCCTGGAGCGGTGAACTGCGGTCGGTGGGAGCCGCGATCAGCTGAACCTGCAGACGTGGCAGGTAAACAAACCGGCCCGGACCGCCAGGGGCTTTCCCTGCACAAGTGGCGGACTGGCTTTGAGAAGCACTGATGTACAGGATTAGACTGAAGGACAGGGAAAAGGGAGTGTCCAAGAGCCATGATAAGTACTCAGGCTAGCTTCTCTCGCTGTCATGGCTACACTTGTTTTTAGTGCACTAGCTTGATCAGAGCTAGTGTAGGTACTAGGGTTGTCAGGTGATTAAAAAAATGAATTGTGATTAATCGCGCTGTTAAACAACAATAGAATACCATTTATTTTAAATATTTTGGATGTTTACTATATTTTCAAATATATTCATTTCAATTACAACACAGAATACAAAGTGTACAGTGCTCACTATACTTATTTTTTATTACAAATATTTGCACTGTAAAAAAATATTTTTTTTCAATTCACCTCATACAAGTACTGTAGTGCAATCGCTTTATGAAAGTTGAGCTTACAAATGTAGAATTATGTACAATAGAAACTGCATTCAAAAATAAAACAATATAAAACTTTAGAGCCTACAAATCCACTCAGTCCTACTTCTTGGTCAGCCAATTACTCAGACAAACAAGGTTGGTTACAATTTGCAGGAGATAATGCTACCTACTTCTTGTTTACAATGTCACCTGAAAGTGAGAACAGGCGTTCGCATGGCACTGTTGTAGTTGGTGTGCTCCACACCTCATCCCTTTCAGATTTTGGATGGCACTTCAGATTCTTAAACCCTGGGTCGAGTGCTGTAGCTATTTTTAGAAATCTCACATTGGTACCTTCTTTGCATTTTGTCAAATCTGCTGTGAAAATGTTCTTAAAAGGAACATGTGCTGGGTCATCATCCGAGACTGCTATAACAAGAAATATATGCCGAATGCGGGTAAAACAGAGCAGGAGACCTACAATTTTCCCCGCATGAAGTACAATCACAAATTTAATTGACGCATTATTTTTTTAATTAGCATCATCAGCATGGAAGCATGTCCTCTGGAACGGTTGCCGAAGCATGGAAGAGGCATACGAATGTTTAGCATCTCTGGCATGTAAATACCTTGCAACACCAGCTACAAAAGTGCCATGCAAATGCCTGTTCTCACTTTCAAGTGACATTGTAAATAAGAAGCAAGCAGCAGTACAGTATCTTCCGTCAATGTAAACAAACTTGTTTGTCTTAGCAATTGGCAGAATAAGAAGTAGGACTGAGTGGACTTGTAGGATCTAAAGTTTTATACTGTTTTGTTTTTGAGTGCATATCTTGTAACCAGTTGAGTTAATCGCATCAGTTAACTGCGATTAATTGACAGCCCTCGTAGGTATGGGTAGGTCTGCTCAGACTGAAAATGACACCTTCCAGCTCCCATGTTGGCATACTCTTAAGGCCTGATTTTCAGTGATCAGCACCTACGACTTCTCTTGAAGCCAATGGGATTTGTGGGTGCTCAGCACCCCTGAGAAATAAGGGCCTTACCTTTTTTTCCTCCCCACTTCTGCCCTGCACTTCATTTGGAAGTCTGAGAGATTGATTTCAGCTAGTGACATGTGAGCAATGGATTTGGGAGCTCAAATATGTTTTATGCTAATTGCCGCATGTTTCTTGTGAGTGGAACAATGTTACCTGTAACATAAGGACTTCATAATATTCTGTAATCTCCCTGTTCAGGGGTAAAGGGGAATCCATGCTACATAGACAGATTTGAGAGAGGCAGATAAACACCAGTGCCTCATTCCCTCAAGCAAATTTGGGCATGTATGATCCCAGATGCGAATGATTATCATCCTTTCAGACTTATTTACTGATTGGACAACACAGAAAACAAATGTAGCACCAAGTAATGAAAAGGCTTTTTAATGTAGTGTTTCACATAAAAAAAATCATTATGTCATCACATGGCAACTGAACAAGAGGTCTTGAATGAGAAACATTAAAATAAAATTAAAAAAAAAATACAAGCCAGCAACCTTCAGCTGAGCCCTTGTTGCTATGGTTACCTCAGATGCATTGTTTTCCAGAGCAAGTTGAGTCTGCTGCAAAACTGCTGGGCTTAAATGACTGCCAGAGATGTTATGCTGACAGTGTAGAGTAAGTGAGGAACTCAGTAACAGCATGGCAACCTGTTCCCTGTCACAGGGTTTGAAGAAACATATAATCCATACCAGGGCAAATGTAGCCCTGCCTTTAAACCTACACAGAGCAGAATCTGGACAATTGTATGCTTAGAGCGATTGATTCGTTCAGGTTAGGATGACCTCCTTTCATGCAGCAGTCTGGAAATAAAAATGTCATCACCTCAGTATGTAAATCGCAGAATATTTAAACCAGCCTATGTGTTTGTATAAAATAAATTCAAAATGTACCTTTAGTTAAGGTGCCTTATTTTGAAAAGGTTACTAAGCTGCTGTGTCTATAGCTTTTTATTTTTTCTAGCTTGTAAAATAAATGTTATGAAATCAGAGAGGTGGGGCTATGGAAAATAAAGTCAGGTTAATAAATTGAGACCAGAGATAGGAAATAAGATACAAAATCATCATTTGGTTGAGAGTCCTTTCAGGACTGCAAGTTAATTTTAAATTACAGTGCTAATACAGGAATAAATATTCTTTCAAAAAAGTCAAATCTTTTTATTGTTTTTCCAGAAGGTGGCCATATTTTACTGCTACCCGTTATAACTAAATTCAGATACTCCACAACTGTGATTCTTGAAGGTCTGACCTGCTGTTTCTATCTTCGAGGAAGGGAGGGAGAAGTGGAAAGTGAACAATCATCTCCAAAATGTTTTGCCTCCCTCCAGGGGGCCCTCGCCTCTAATCAGGAAATTGTGGTTTGATATGCAGATAAGTAAAATCTTGATACAATCCACACATTGGCTTGAGGTTCAGGAATCAGCCTTCATATATTTTGTTGTAAGACTTCCAGTGAAAGAAGAATAACAAAATCTCTCTTGGCTAGTAATCACAGAACTTCTCAATGTTTCTTTTGTTTGTTGTGCTTGATGCAACTGGTTCTTTGTAATACTCTAAGGCATTCTGGCTTCCTTAGCATGAAGCACAACTGTGTTTGCATTGTTTAAAATTCTTTCCCCCTATTGGTTTGGGTTTGTTTCTCTCTGTTTGTTTATAACTCATTGGATATTGGACAGCTGATTGTCATATCATGGGAAAATAAAGAATCTGTTAAGACAAGCTAGGATGAGAGGATTTCTGAAATCCTGCTGATGAGCACATGATAGATGCCTAGATAACTTCAGTTGTAAAACTTTTCTGGGAAGTTTATAGGATAAATGAAAAGGAAGCAGGTAGATTCTGGAGGGCATATGGACATGCATGGCTTCTGCATACATTTTTTTTGAAACTAGAAAAGCAAGATGTAAATACTTATGAACTGCATGTGAACTACATCAAAAATGAACAGTAAATATGGAATGTTGACTTCATAACTGTTCAGCTAACATCACTGTCCTTTTCAACAGGACAGACATAAAGCATATCTGGATCTGAATTTTCCCCAATCCTGTGGCTTTGATTTGGATTTCATTCCACGAGAAGACTCAGTGAGTAAGAGCACAGCAGGTTGCACCCTGAGGCTGAAAGAAAGATAGATACTTAAAGGGTCTGTGTGTGGTATGCAGTCCCCCTGAAGATGAGTGAGACCCCAGTTTAGATTGGGGGAGGAGAGCACTACCTACTTGTCCCTGAAAAAGCCTGAGTGATGGAGAGCAGTAGTTGACTGTGAATAAGTCTCCTTAGATCTTTGTTTGACAAGACCCAACGTTGGTTTAGTCCTGCCCTGCACAGGGACGGAGTCAGAGTTCTCCACTGTAGGTTTCAGGCCATATGTAACTTGCTCCTGTGTCCAGACAGAAGAAACCAGGTACTAAAATGCATTTTAAAAATCCAGATATGTTGCTAGATAACTGGATTACACTGATTCTAATATATTAATGTATTCCATTTTTTATGATAAATGAATCAAATGTTTCTAGAAATGGTTACACACAGCTTTGAAAGCTTGCCAGGGCCTTAGATAATGCCATGACAACTACATACTATCTCAGTATTTCAGTACTCTAGGAATTTTTTAGTATTTTTATTGCAGTAGCTTCCAGAGGCTCGGGATCAAGGCCTCATTGTGCTGCACAAACACATATGAAGACACAGGCTCTGTCCCAAAGAGCTTACAATGTGAGAAAACACAAAAGATATTTATAGGGTGTGAGGAGAGGGACACAATCCAGTATATACAACTTGTGGATACTTTGCTAAAGTACATATTGGGAAGAAGTCTATTTATTTATCTAAGGCAACATTGGCAAATTTTTAAGGCTGACCATTGTATTTCCAATAGCAAACCAAGGGGAAAGCAAGTAGAAATTACAAACAGCAGCTGTATGCACACTGCATCTGCATGGCTTGCTTTATTATACCGTAAAAATTGTTTAATCTATTTTATCAAAATTAACTGGTAAAATGTACTTCTACACAAGATTGTGATTTTTAATATTGATAAGGGATCTTTCAACTTATGTTAACCATCATATTGATCATTTATGACTTTGTTATCAACATCTGTCAATATGATTGCCAAGCTCCCAAACTTCCATTCTTTCTGCACATTCATAGAAACAACAACATAGTTTCAAACTCACTGAGCAAGATTAAATTCACTTGAGACAGTGGGGCACAAATATCAATAGGATCTTTACAGGATGGTTATGAATAGATATAAAAATGATTTTACCATAAAGTAATACATGTGTGTCATTTACTCGGGGATCAGAAATGAAACGTTTGTTGTATTGACCAATTTTTGTTTCCCTTTGGTGTAGTGAGATTTAGCTCAGTCCTATTAGGAACTGATTCTCTATTTTGCAGCAGGTGCCCCCAGAGAGCACAGTTTGTTACAATAATGGAGGTGGTACAATAGTCAGGCACCAAATTTTCCATTTTGCTGGAAATTCTGCAAACTTTAAAAAAACTAAACATTTCTGAACTTAAAGGTTTGGTTCAAGTTTAGTTGAGATGGGAGATTTGGAACAGTTCTGATTTTATCTGAACTAGCTCATCCATATTCACAAACCAGCATTGTTCCCCCGCTCTCTACTCCAAAGTAATTCAGTTGAATATGAAAAGATAATATTCCTTTTCTAACTGCTGTGTTTGTGGATGGAGTAAGTTTACTGTGCTTTGTCACATGTGAAGATAATATTGTGTTGCTAATTAACTATGTTCCCCAGGTATGTGAGCTATACATCCTGTTCATTATACAGTAAGTTGGGAGCTGCCATGATAGTTCAGGGAATTGGTAATGGGTGAAAGAGCCCTTTTTATATAGCTCATAGGCCAGCCGTCCATTCTCAGCAGTTATGGAAAGTTGATATTATGAGAGAGCTTTTTGGTAGCCTCTGTCTGTGAAATAAGTTGGTAGTCTCAGTTCAAATGCCAGTGAGAAGAGTCCAGATGACAAAAAAACATCCTCCTAGCTGGCATCTTTGCCTGGAAAAGGGGATTCTAATCTGGATAATGGTATTTTTGAGTGGTTGAGAAAATTGCTAAATTCAGTTTGTAACACAAGGAAAATTGGCATCAATGCAAAAGTTAAAGGAAGCAGTTCAGTAAATGTTGGTACTGTGATTAAATTGGCAACACACACACAAAGAATCCTGATACATTTCAGGCAAGCCAGAGCATCAGAAATGTTTAGTGAAAGTCTCTCACTTACTTTTGGGAAACAGAGGGACACCAAGCTGAATGGGCAAACTTTGGAAGTACGAGGAGGAGCTCTGCAGTTTTGTTTAGATCTGGTCAGTTCAACAACAATAATGGGAATTTGGTTACTGAAGGTGTAATAGGAGCTGTGAAGTGCACAGAAATAGGTGGACACTGGCTCAAGCCTCACAGTTGTTAGACCAAACATGCTAATAATTCGAGGGAATGGAGGAGCTAAAACTGAACTCCCTAACTGGTCTGGGAAGCACAAACCCATTCAAAAATGAGGAAAATTGTCTGAGTTAGTAGCGAAAGAAATAATAGCGTATCAATGTACAGACCAATTATATGAATTTGAAGATATTTGTACCCCATTTCTTGATTCATTTGTATAATGCCAGACTTCCATTCCACCTGACTTCTCTGCTCTTTTCCTTCCCTCTTCTCCCCCCGCCCCTTCCTCCTGCCCCGCAACCTCGGATCGTCTCCTTTCCTTTCCTTTCTTTTTTTTTTTTTTTTTGGGGGGGGGGCATATTTGGGTATCTTTCTCTCTTTTTTTATCCCCACCCTAACATGTTATATTTGTATAATATTGACTAGTCTTGCAGCTTTGACAAATTGTAAAGTTGCATAATCACATTATTTTATTGGATATTCTGTGAAATGTGCTGTGTTTGGTAAGATATACAGCTGTAAGTCATTCACCTTTTTGTATTTTTATTGTGTATTAAAATTAATACAAAAATTAGTCACAAAAACAGGGAAAAGTGGACCTGTGGAAATTGAGGACAAAGTCTGGATATCCAAGATAGTGGATGAGCTAATAATTGGCTTGGATTTCATCCTGGATAATAACTGTAATAAATGCTGGGAAAGATGTTTGCAAATTCATTCTGCGGAAATCCCCTTTAAAGATGTGGCCGAGGTGAAGCAAGTGGGTTGAAGGCTATTAGTTTCCAGAGAACACGTCTTACCTCCAGGGGCAGAAATCATTCTATCAGCTACATGTTGTGGTAACTTTCCAGCAAGGGATAGATGGGGAGTGATTAAGACCAACTTTGTGACCCAGGATCTCGGAAACTTTAGCTGTTAACGGTCTTCTGGTTTTGAAGCAGGAATGGATCCCTGTTTCTTTCCTGAATGTTTCTGACAAACAGAATATAGTAAAAATAATAATAAAAAAGGAACCATTTCAGTGATCCCCAGAATGTGTTTTAGCATTTTCAGAGTTGGAAAAAGGCCCTTGTGACTGCAGCTGTTTAATTTCTCGTGGTCCAAAATGATCTTCATCGTAGACACAGATGCTAATGCTTATGGATTGTGGGAAATGTTGACATGAGAACAGAAAGTCCATCTGAGAAGGTGCCAGGGAGACAGAATCATAGAACTGGAAGGGACCTCGAGAGGTCATCTAGTCCAGTACCCTGCACTTGTGGCAGGACTAATTATCTAGACCATTCCTGACAGGTGTTTGTCTAACCTGCTCTTAAAAATCCCCAGTGATGGAGATTCTACAACCTCCCTAGGCAATTTATTCCAGTGCTTAACCACCTGACAGTTAGGAAGTTTTTCCTAATGTCCAACCTAAACCTCCCTTGCTGCAATTTAAGCCCAATGTTTCTTGTTCTATCCTCAGAGGTTAAGAAAAGCAATTTTTCTTCCTCCTCCTTGTAACAACCTTTTACATACTTGAAAACTATTATCATGTCCCCTGTCTTCTCTTTTCCAGACTAAACAAACCCAATTTTTTCAATCTTCCTTCATAGGTCATGTTTTCTAGACCTTTAGTCATTTTTGTTGCTCTTCTCTGGACTCTCTCCAATTTGTCCACATTCTTTCTGAAATGTGGCACCTAGAACTGGACACAATACTCCAGTTGAGGCCTAATCATAGCGGAGTAGAGAGGAAGAATTGCTTCTTGTGTCTTGCTTATAACATTGAATGTCAATTTGCAAGCTCCCAAAGACTGAGATTGTAGCTGAGGTTGGGAGAATTTGCCAGAATGGGCAAAGTCCATTCCCAGTTAGCAGATTCCACAGAAATAGACATATTATATGAGACCAATGAAAGTGGCTCTTCTAGGTTGCCTTAAAGGAAACTGAGCAGGGAGAGGAAAACTCCAAGGAAATTTGCACGGGAGTAGAATTGACTTGAGACGGTGACATGAAGTGTCATGAGAGAAAAAATCTATATGTAAACAGTTAAGCTTGCATAAATTTTAATTATTTCATTTCTTCCTGTTATAAGTCATTCAGGGTGTTGTCATTTTAAACTCCATTGAGGACAAGGGGCAGAGCTGAGATGGGGGGTTGTTATACTGAAAGGTGTTAATGGCTGCCATCACACCCGTGCAGGGGTGTATATATGTGTTAGATACAAGGACAATCACAAACCTCATTAAAGCCAATGAGTGTGCCAGACACACTCTTTCAGTCTTAACAGAAGAAGCAATCAAGGCCTTTATACAGGATAGTAGGCAGGTTACATGGCCGGTCAGAGCTAAGTCATGTAGACTGAGGGGTTTCCCTGGTTGCAAACACAGGGGCTAGGATATCTGTGCATTGTGTGTTGGAACTTGAGGCAGAAAGCCATAAGCTGTTGTGAACATGACCCTGAGAAGAAGCAGTGACATGGGGCTTCTTGGGCACAGAGCTTGCTGGAGAGGTAGGCATGGGGATTTCTGAGCATGCCTGCCTGCTTGTGATTTTTTTCTACTATGTTCAGGGAAACGGGACTTTGTGTACATTCTTTGTAATTAAACAAGATTACACCAAGAATATATCTGACTCATTGCACCAGTTTCTTCTCCTAACAGAAACAACCCCCCCAAATATTGGCTAACCACTCAAACCAAAGGGGCAACACTTCACTATGTCCTTTGCAAATATATAATATGTCGGACATATAGGCATATAGTCCGGTAGACATCAAGTATAAACTTTAATTGGCTATATTTTTAATAAGTTTGTTAATGGATTTAATAAGTAGCTTTGAAGCAGCTTGACTTTGAGCTGTGATAGAGTGAAGTAACCTGTTGCCCAGGATTCCAGATGTGGTGACCGTTTTCCTGTTTTATTTATGAGGCCTTGTCCATCCTGAGGAAGTGTAAGCATGAGATGTATGACTGGGTAAGGAACTACTTTTGTATTTCTGTTCTTCTGTAAGTCAAAGGACAATGGGTCACAAGTTATGACCAAGATGACAACAGGTCCCTATAGTCAAGGGGCCTTCATTCTTCTGTCAATTCTAAACCAGCATTCACCAGAATGTGCTAAGATATTTTCCTCTTCAGTGAAGCCCACTTTCCTACATTTCAACTCTTTCCCTCAATTCTTCTTAACAATATAGCTGCACAAAATAAATTCACAGACATTATTTGAATTGGGGAAAGTGTCCCCAAAGTTTCATTCTCACTCAAACAGATCTGAAGCCCCCCCCCCATTTTTTTTTCCAAAATATTTAATCTTCAGGCACAAATAAAACTTAGGAAATTTGAGTTTGAAAATTAAAAGTTTCAGAAAGTTTGGAATAATTGAAAACAGTGGGTTATAATGAAACACTTCAGCAGCTTTAACTCTAGCTGTTGTTAGTGCTCCAAGTAAAGTATTAGTAAAGGCCTTATCTTGTATTGTGTTGAAGTGTTCTGAGAGAAAATAGGAGGCAGAGCAAGATAACAAGAAAGACAGGTAAATGCCTCCATATAATTTTAAGATTACTGCACAGGAGTCCCCTCCGTACTGAGAATGAAATATTAGTTTTTTTCCATCTTTATTAGAAGTTTTCTGTGTTCATAGGAATTTCGGTTTTGATCCCAAGCATGCTGATTATTCACTCTTGTTTTTGTGTACGTGTGTGTGTTATCTACAGTTCTGGGAAGGATCATAGGAATATTTTATTTGTCAATAAAACCTGAGGTTGACCTTTCCCTTTATTGGCTGGGACACATGCAAGAGAAGTTGCAGTCCTGTTTCAGATGTCTCAAGAGGGAGAACTGGGATTTGAGTCTAAAAGAGCAATTCAAGAAAAATATTTTAAGGTTCCTGTTGCCAGGCAAGGCTGTTTAAATTAGAACTTGGAGTTACAGCAGTTTTCAAAAGGACACGTAATGAACTGCAATAACAAATAGCAATATATTTCTTGGCCTGCTTATTGATACCATCTCTGCTGAATTGACTGCAGTAATACACTTGTCCCCCTTTTTTATTAGCCCAAGTTAAGAGCAAAGTTGTGAACAGTGTCTAGTGGCAGCTGCCTTTTCCCAAATTACGGAAAACCTTGAATTTTTTTCAAAAGTTGTTCCATTGTTTACAGCCTCTACAGATGATTTAAATGTTCAATCACTCAAAAAACCCTCTGCATTTTTATTTGGTATGGAAAATCAAGTATTGCTAGAATTTTGCATTTCCCACTTCTAGTACTAGCTAGTTGGTAGGGAACAATGGCTAGCATAGGACTGAGTCACATTTGATTTCTATTCCCTGCTCTGCTGCTAACTTGCATTGTGACTTTAGGCAAGTTAATGAAGCTGTCTATATCTGTTTCACTATCTGTAAAATAGTGATTCTGGGAATGCCTGGACAAGTGGCAACACTATGTGCTGGCTGAGAAGAAGAGCAGACCTCCAGCTCTTGCTTTGTAAGACGCTTGGCTAGGGCCAGGAGCTGCTCGAGAGACTGCTGCCTGCCAGAGCAACTAAGGTAGGCCTTATGTGGGACTATTGTTGTGATTTGCTACCAGTTCCTGTTGCTGGACAAGACTCCTGCAAGTGGTGCTCCACCTGAAGGGGGCAACAACTAAATAAAAACTTAAGGTCAGCTGCAGGCCCAGGAGCAACCCCATCACACTAAGTATGTGCAATATTTTTTTTAGGGCTGTCAAGCGATTAAAATAATTAATTGTGATTAATTGCATGATTAACCGCACTGTTAAACAATAATAGAATACCATTTATTTAAATATTTTTGGATGTTTTCTACATTTTCAAATATATTGATTTTACAGAATACAAAGTGCACAGTGCTCACTTTATATTTATTTTTGATTACAAATATTTGCACTGTAAAAAAACCCCAAAGAAATAGTATTTTTCAATTCACCTAATAGAAGTACTGTACTGCCAGCTCTTTATCATGAAAGTTGAACTTAAAAATGTAGAATTATGTTAAAAAAACCCTACATTCAAAAATTAAACAATGTAAAATTTTAGAGCCTGCAAGTCCACTCAGTCCTACTTCTTGTTCAGCCAATTGCTCAGACAAATAAGTTTGTTTACATTTGCAGGAGATAATGCTGCCCACTCTTGTTTACAATGTTATCTGAAAGTGAGAACAGGCATTCTCATGGCACTGTTGTAGCCGGTGTCACAAGATATTTATGTGCCAAATGCACTAAAGATTGATATGTCCCTTCATGCTTCAACCACCATTCCAGGGGACATGCGTCTATGCTGATGATGGGTTCTGCTCGTTAACAATCCAAAGCAGTGCAGACCTATATATGTTCATTTTCATTATCTGAGTCAGATGCCACCAGCAGAAGGTTGATTTTCTTTTTTGGTGGTTCAGGTTCTGTAGTTTCTGCATTGGAGTGTTGCTCCTTTAAGACTTCTGAAAGCATGCTCCGCATCTCATCCCTCTCAGATTTTGGAAGGCACTACAGATTATTAAACGTTGGGTCGAGTGCTGTAGCTATCTTTAGAAATCTCACATTGGTACCTTTTTTGCGTTTTGTCAAATCTGCTGTGAAAGTGTTCTTAAATGACCAACATGTGCTGGGTCATCATCTGAGACTGATATAACGTGAAATATATGGCAGAAGGTGGGTAAAACAGAGCAGCGGACATACAATTTTCCTGCAAAGAGTTCACTCACAAATTTAATTAAACACATTATTTTTTTAAAAAGCGTCATCAGCATTGAAGCATGTGCTCTGGAATGGTGGCCGAAGCATGAAAGGGCATACGAATGTTTAGCATATCTGGCATGTAAATACCTTCCAGTGCTGGCTACAAAAGTGCCATGCAAATGCCTGTTCTGACTTTCTGGTGACATTGTAAATACGAAGAGGGCAGCATTCTCTCCTGTAAATATAAACAAACTTGTTTGTCTTAGCAATTGGCTGAACAAGAAGTAGGACTGAGTGGACTTGTAGGTTGTGAAGTTTTACATTGTTTTGTTTTTGAGTCCAGTTATGTAACAAAAAAATCTACATTTGTAAGTTGCACTTTCATGACAAAGAGATTGTGCTACAGTACTTGTATGAGGTGAGCTGAAAAATACTATTTAATCATTTTTACAGTGCAAATATTTGTAATAAAAATAATATACATTTTGATTTCAATTACAACACAGAATTCAATATATATGAAAATGTAGAAAACTATCCAAAATATTTAATACATTTCAACTGCTATTCTATTGTTTAACAATGTGATTCAAACAGCCATTTATTGCGATTAATTTTTTTTGAGTTAATCGCGTGAGTTAACTGCTATTAATTAACAGCCCTAGTTTTTCAATTAGTGACATAACAGTAGAAAATTGATGTATAAGTGCTGGTGGAAAAGAATTTGGGATTCTATTACTATGCTTGAACTGTACTGAGCACCTCCTACATGGTTACTGGTATTCTCCTATTATAGTCAACCTGAAAAGATTGGGCCTGTTATAGGACAAATGTTTCTTTTAACTGAGTGTGTTCTCATTTATCAAATTAAAAGGGAAATGTCCAGATTAGTATGCAGAAAGGGCATACACAAATGCTTTTTATCACAATGTGTTTGTTTATTGGAATGCTCTGCTATTGCAAATTTAAAGCAGCCCATGGAAGGAAGGAATGTCAACATGAAAGCAATGCTTGATGCACAAAAATACCAGTGCTAGAGAGCAGTTCCCTAGAAGGATGGGCAACATGGGTCTGATTCTATATATTGCTAAGTGCCATCAATCCCTGTTGACATCAATGGAAGATGAGGGCATTTGCCATCTGGCAGAATCAAGCCCTATGTGATATTTCTCCTGGCTGATAGCAAACCTTATGAAAAACAAGCATAAGAAAAACTGAAATATAATTTGAAAAGCACAAAACCCAGCACCCACCCTATAATGCAAATAATTTTGAATTTTTTTTTTATTTAGTCAAAGGAATACAGTATCTGACCACTCATACGGACAATAATAAGAAACATAGTTTTTAGTACGACACAGTCTTTGATTCCTCTTCCAGTTTTCTGTTCATGCAAGTTCACATGACTCTGAGCCATTTGTGATGTGTGGAGTGGCCACGTTTTGCGCTGGCTGGTGAAAGTCCACAAGTGCTTTTTTTCCCCAAATGACATGAGAACGTGCAGGTTTGTGAAGAGTTGGTCTCTTGATTACAATGTTCCCTTTGTAAACCCATTCTGAAAATGTATATCTTCATAGCTTCTCTGTCGTCTTATGCTGCACCCATCACTGTGATATCTGGGTCCCTTTTCTGAAAGCACACAGGGGTTTACCACTGGGGTGGCAAACTCCTTGCCCCTTGAAGGAACAACTTGGGAAAAACTTCCAAGGGGGAACTTATAGAGCATTTTCACCTTGGGCCCCCTCCTGTGGGTTTTTCTGTGGAAGGAGATGATCCCCTCCTCCCTCACCTGCGTTGTGGTTACACAGCCTCCCCTTCCTCTTCTTTTTTTTTTTTTCTCTTAAATGTCTTTTACAGCAGCTCTCTATACTCTAAGCTTCAGCTGGAGCCATTGATTATCATACACAGCAGTGTATCGGTGTACGGAGGGCATGACTGGGTTATCCACTGGTCCCTTGAAAATAAAGCTGAAAATGTATCAGCAAAAGTGAATAATGCATCTTTAGTTCAAATGAATGTTGTTAATGCAGATGGTTTAGGAAAAAATATCATAGTTGATGCAGGTTTTTATATGCAAAAGAAAAATGAAACTTTGGAAAACATCTGCTTAAACTAAAACTGGAGATATTGGGTTTAATCAAAGGCTTGGGTGGGAATAGATGGGCTTAACTCATTGGCCCAAGTTAATTCCTTCTTTAACTCTATTGATATCACTGGAATTAAACCAGGGACAAGTTTGCCTTTTGATTATACTTTTGTTACCTGTAAGTTTGGAGCTAAAATGTTTCTCCAAAAACTTAGAAAAAATTCCGGTTTCTTTGGGAGAAATGTCATGCTTCCATAATAGCATCAGAAGGCCAAACATCTGAGGAACAGATTTGGTCAGTAACAAAACCTATACTTTGATCATTTCTTTTGAAATGATCTATGATGAAAAGAGTAAATTGGAGGCAAACAAATGAGGAAGAAGGGAAGTTAAAATTTAAGAAGATGCACATTTCCCCATTTGGCAAGTTTGACTCAAACACAAGGCTGAATGTTTGTGGTACTAGAATACACATTTTTAAGATTAATGCTGAGGTGGCCATATCCCATCTATCTAAAATGAAAATATTCCAAATTTGAAACACCACATGCTTCTTAATTACAGTGATGTAAAGAGTAGCTTGGATGTAAATTGAAGCTTAGATGTAAATTATTTCAAAGCTGTGATAAAGACCAAGACTCTGGCCTTGATAATGAATCCATGATCACGCATTTGCTTGTTGGAGGGTATTTTGACATTATTAGCTAATTTCTTGTTATAACTCATGACAAGAATGGTTATGATTAAATTTGAGGGGTGAAATCCTGGCCCCCATTTAAATAAATGGGAGTTTTGCCATTGACGTCAATGGATTTCACCCAAGTTGTTTGTTTTTCCTTTGATCTTGTAGTTTCTCTCTCTCTCTCTCTCTCTCTCTTTTGTGTGTGTGTGTGTGTGTGTGTGTGTGTGTGTGTGTGTGAGTGAATCAGGGAAGGGAAGGGAAGGAAGAACCTCGCTGCCCAGATTGCTTATATAAGAAGATACAGTTATAGGTCCTATGTGTAGCTAAATATATTTTCTTCCTTTTTAGGTGTCTCCTAATACAAAAATGAAATTGAGTTATGATACTTATGACTATGATCTTACATTTTATGTAATGCCACTAACCAATATAGAACCTAAATTTCATTGGACTTCTCTTATTGTACAAACCCCTTTATATATTGACTGATAATAGGTGAGAATCACATTTCCCATAACTTGTACTTGCTCATACACAAGACTTAATCTTCAGCTCTCAGAGCTCTTCATGAACATTTGTATCTATTTTACAGATCAACAAACTGAGAAACAAAAAGGCTGAGTGATTTGCCCAAGATCATAAAATGAGCCAGAGGCAGAGTTTGGGAGTACAGTAAAATCTGGGTTCCTGACTGAGGGTTTGTCTGTACGAATACTTTGTCAGCTGCAAGCTGGCATATAACTCGACCATCTGCCATGCACTAACTGTCCATGTGGACCCTGCTTCCAGGCACTAAAAGTTCCACAATACTCTTTGATCTACTCTGCTTTGAAACAGGAGTAGGTCAAAGCACATTACAGCTTTTTAGTGTGTGGCAGCCAAGTCTGTGTGGACAGTTAGGGTGCAGCAGCCTACTGCAAAGTAGAGTTACACTGCAGTTTGCTGCACGCTACTTGTTCGTATAGACAAGCTCTCCAGATCTAGCTACTAGTGCAGCTTATAATCATTATTCTCACCAATGAAATGCTGTCACTTCTGGATTGAAAAGCAGAAACCGTTAAACAGAGCACAACCACACTACTTGACAATTGGAACAGGAACTGAAAAATACCATATCCAATTGAAACAATGTTTCATAATGGTACAGAATTAAAATGCTAGTAAAATTTTGGATGTTTGTTTCTTCTGTGTTTTTTTTAAATAGAATATTAACGTTTCCTCTCCTCCCCACTGAACTGTGGAAATTGCAGAACAATTAGGGCCATTTCATTTTACACATTCTCTCTCTCTCTCTCTCTCTCTCTCTCTCTCTCTCTCTCTCTCTCAAACACACACTTACCCTCTCAAAAAAATAATTGAGAAATATAAAGTGGATATCTGCTGGCTTTTCTTGGTGCTATGAATGTGAAATTTGCTCTGGATAACAGTGGGCTGTATTGTTAGTTTAGTATTCATTTTATGATGGATGGTTTTTCTTTTTCCTCAATGAACTATTCATCTGCATAATGTGCACTGATGGCTATTGTCTCTCCCTTTTCTCAGCTGAGAGGCAGACTTGCTGGTGTCAGCTGTAAAACAGCAGTTTGGCTTCTGCATGGTAGAATATTTATTAAAATTTTCACATGGTAGCTTAACTGAATGCAATTTCCTGTCTGCTGAACACACCAAGACTGGGACCTTGCTCCCAATAAAGTGAAGGGCAAAACTCCCATTCACTTCTATGGAGCAGGATCGAGCCCTAGATGCCAATGAGCTGAAATGGCAGCCCTTCTAAAATAGCTTGTACATGAAAATAATATTAAACTCTCATTTGAGGGGTGATGTCATTTGTATTATGAGAGTGCTTATGGGCCCCAACTGAAAACAGACCCCATTATGCCAGGCACTATATACACATAGTAAGAGGCAGTCCCTGACCCAGTATCTAAATCATGGGTGGGCCAACTTTTTGGTCTGAGGGCCACATCAGGGTTGTGCAACTGTATGGAGGGCCAGGGAGGGAAGGCTGTGCCTCCCCAAACAGCCTGGCCCCCACCCCCTCCCACTTCCCACCCGCTGACTGCCCCCCTCAGAACTCCCAACCTATCCAACCCCCCCTTGCTCCTTGTCCCCTGACCGCCCCCTCCCGGGACCCCCTCCCTCTAACCAACCCCTCTTCTCCCTGTCCCCTGACTGCCCCAATCCCTATCCACATCCCTGCCCCCTGACAGCCCCCCCAGGACTCCCACCCCCTATCCAACAGCCCTCTGCTCCTCATTCCCTGACCACCCCTTCCTAGGACCCCCCACCCCTAACTGCACCCCGGGATCCCACCCCCTTATCCAATCCCCCCTGCTCCCTGTCCCCTGAGTGCCCTCCCGACCCCTATCCACATCCCCGCCCCCTCACAGGGCCCCCTGGGACTATCACTCCCAACCCTCCCTGTTCCCCATCCCCTGACTGCCCCCCTAGAACCTCCTCCCCATCCAACTGCCCCCCAGGACTCCCTGCTCCCCGCCCCCTTACCAGCAGCAGGAGCTTGCAGCTGCGACACCCGGCCAGAACCAGCTGTGCTCCCTATGATGCCCAGCGGGAGCGGCGGGCCAGGGCGTGGCTGCGGGGGAGGAGGAGGAAAAGTAGGAGGGGAGAGGGGCCAGGGACTGGGCTTCCCGGCCGGGAGCTCAGGGGCCGGGCAGGAAGGTCCTGCGAGCCGGATGTGGCCTGCGGGCTGTAGTTTGCCCACGTCTGATCTAAATACACAATCCAGATAAAAGGTGAGAGGGGTGAAAAGTCAGAGAGAGCTGAACTGACAGAGCAAGGTTGCATAGCAGATCACTGGCAGAATGAGGCCTAGAACCCAGGTCTGTTGACTCCCAAACCTATCCTAACCATTGGACCATACCATCTCTCAGTAATCCTTCTGTTTTGGTACCTTTAAGGGGAAGGCTGGTAATTCAAAACCGTGTGTGCCCATCATAATTAAACACATGGTAGTTAAATGTCAAACTATGTTTTCAGGATCTTGCCCTGAGTCACTTGTCCATGCTTGCACAGGAACCCTATGGCAGGAACAGAAATAAAACCCTGCTCTCTTAATTCTGACTCTTTTGTCTTAATCACAAAACCATCCATCTTCTCAATATTAATCAGCACATGTTTATTATACACCTCTACCTCGATATAATGCTGTCCTCGGGAACCCAAAAATCTTACCGCGTTATAGGTGAAACCGCATTATATCGAACTTGCTTTGATCCACCGGAGCGCTGCTTTACCGCGTTATATCCAAATTCGTGTTTTATTGGGTCACATTATATCAGGGTAGAGGTGTAGTATTTTAGCAAACGACAGCCCTTCAAGTTTTTTCCTTCTCTATTAACTCTTATTGGGGAAGAGGATGATCTCTCTTTTCTCTATAATTTATTATCTTCCTAGCTTGGCATAATCACAATCTGGCTTTTCCAGTGCCTACCTTCCTCTATATCAGCATCCTTCTGGGCTGACCAATCATGGTTATTCTTATCGATAAACTAGGCAAATACAATTTAGATGGGGCTACTATAAGGTGGGTGCATAACTGGCTGGATAACTGTACTCAGAAAGTTGTTATTAATGGTTCCCAATCCTGCTGGAAAGGCTTAACAAGTGGGGTTCTGCAGGGGTCTGTTTTGGGACCGGCTCTGTTCAATATCTTTATTAACAACTTAGATATTGGCATAGAAAGTACGCTTATTAAGTTTGCGGATGATACCAAACTGGGAGGGATTGCAACTGCTTTGGAGAACAGGGTCATAATTCAAAATGATCTGGACAAATTGGAGAAATGGTCTGAGGTAAACAGGATGAAGTTTAACAAAGACAAATGCAAAGTGTTCCACTTAGGAAGGAACAATCAGTTTCACACTTACAGAATGGGAAGAGACTGTCTAGGAAGGAGTACGGCAGAAAGGGATCTAGGGGTTAGAGTGGACCAAAAGCTAAATATGAGTCAACAGTGTGATGCTGTTGCGAAAAAAAGCAAACATGATTCTGGGATGTATTAACAGGTGTGTTGTGGGCAAGACACAAGAAGTCATTCTTCTGCTCTACTCTGCACTGGTTAGGTCTCAACTGGAGTATTGTGTCCAGTTCTGGGCACCGCATTTCAAGAAAGATGTGGAGAAGTTGGAGAGGGTCCAGAGAAGAGCAACAAGAATGATTAAAGGTCTTGAGAACATGACCTATGAAGGAAGGCTTAAAGAATTGGGTTTGTTTAGTTTGGAAAAGAGAAGACTGAGAGGGGACATGATAGCAGTTTTCAGGTATCTGAAAGGGTGTCATAAGGAGGAGGGAGAAAACTTGTTCACCTTAACCTCTAAGGATAGAACAAGAAGCAATGGGCTTAAACTGCAGCAAGGGAGGTTTAGGTTGGACATTAGGAAAAACTTCCTGTCAGGGTGGTTAAACACTGGAATAAATTGCCTAAGGAGGTTGTGGAATCTCCATCTCTGGAGATATTTAAGAGTAGGTTAGATAAATGTCTATCAGGGATGGTCTAGACAGTATTTGGTCCTGCCATGTGGGCAGGGGACTGGACTCGATGACTTCTCGAGGTCCCTTCCAGTCCTAGAATCAATGAATCTATGGTTGGGAATAGGATTGAAAACCGAGGCATGGGGGAGTTGAGTCCTATGCTTCCAAATTCAGGACAAGTTCCTCGATATCACCAAAGATAGTCTGCATGGTAGCAATGGTCCAGCAGGAGCATCTTTCATATCTATCTTGAGTGAGCACTTTTGATGTCCAGTGGAAAGGAATGAGGCCTCTCTAAAGTATCTATTCTTCTCTGGCTTAGAAGAGTTGCAAATTATTGCCTCTGAAGCTAAAAGCTATATGCAAAATGCATCTACATAGCTGGGCAAAAAATTCACAAAGAAAATATTTGTTCATGAAGTGTCAAATATGTGCAAAATGGAATCAAATCCTTGAACATTCATTTTTTTGATGAAAAATTCATGTGAACCTTTTTGACATGAAGCATCCAATTTCTAGAACCTTCTGGGTTTCCTCTATCCTAAATTTATGCGGAGTTTGGCTATGTCAAGGTTGGAGTATAGCCTGCTTCAACTGTGTAGGAGCCAGTGTACAGTGAGTTTTAATATGTTAATTGTGAGATTTGTGTGTTGCTCCCCTAGCAGTCCTCTTACAGCAGTACACAATTAACAAAAATCAGTAAAGCTTTGTGGAGTACACTGGTGAGGAAAATGCTATTGAGGGAGAACACTGATGGGATCCTGATGAGAATCAGTCTAGCTTATCTGCTGCCACACCATAAAAATAAACAGTAGCAATAATTTTTATTTCCTCAGTCTTCAACTTGTTGCCCTCATCCCAGCTGCCCACAATTCTAGTTTAAAATCATGCACACCTTCATTGGCATGCTTGAGATGCTTCTGCAAGGGGAGCCAGAGGGCACATGTCCCCATTCCTATTTGCAGCTGCTCTGGTGTCTGTGGTTGTGTATGGGCATGTAAATGCAAAGTGCTGTAAGTATGAGTGACTTTTTCTCACTGTGTTGTCCCTCCCTGGCTTGTCTCCACAAACCAAAATGACCAGGGATGGCTGCCAGAATCCATTTTGTGCAAAATTTCAAATGCATTAAATTGCAAAATCATGATATTTTAATGTATAAAGAGTCTATCCTGCAAATTGCTGACCATTCTGGCCCCAGTGCATCCAAATACTTAAGCATGGGCTTAGCTTTAAGCAGGTAAATAGTCCCATTGAAGCAGTACATTGTATTGTTGAACACTGCCTAACACAACGTCTAAAATAGACACACAAACAGTATAAACACCTCACATCTGCTTATCGTAGCAACCAAAACCATTGTAAGATTCTCCTTGACATAAACACTCCTGCAGAGAATCCTGAGTAAATAGTTAAACACTTTTCCCACTCATATTTACTTCAACAACATTACTGAAGTAATTTGACCATACTTGGTGTATTCACTTCCCATGTGTTTATAGCTTACAAGTTTGCTAGCAAGAATGGTTAGGAAAATAATGACATTAAAGCAATTATTCAATAATATTTCTAGAAAATAAATCTCTAACTATAAATGAGCATGGTCACCCAGAAAGCCTAATTGTGAGAGTGAAGCATATCCAATAAGGGAAGAGAAGACCTATGTGGCTGACCAAATCTAAATTAGGGTTACCATACGTCCGGATTTTCCCGGACATGTCCGGCTTTTTGGGCTTCAAATCCCCGTCCGGGGGGAAATCCCCAAAAGCCGGACATGTCCAGGAAAATCGGGACATGCGGGGCCGGCGGTGCTGAGCCGGGGGCCGGGGCCGGACCGGCGGTGCTGAGCTGGGGGCCGGGGCCGGGGCCGGGCCGGCGGTGCTGGGCCAGGGGCCGGGGCCGGGCTGACGCCCCAGGGCCTGAGCTGACCCAGGCTGGAGACGCCGGGGGGGCCAGACTGGGCCACGCCTCCTCTCCCCCCCCTTACCTGCTTCAGGCTTCCCGCGAATCAAATGTTCGCGGGAAGCAGGGGAGGGGGCGGAGTTGGGGCAGGGACTTTGGGGAAGGGGTGGAGTTGGGGAGGGGGCATGGGCGGGGCTAGGGGCAGGGCCGGGGCCCTGTGGAGTGTCCTCTTTTTGGACACTCAAAATATGGTAACCCTAATCTAAATACCACCTTTCTAATTCTTGAATATTAAATACACCCTCCAACTACTTGTAAAACATCTGTAGACCAAGAAATTGATGTTATTGTTATTTGTCAACCTCTTTACAATAATATATGTGAAAAGTAAGGGCGATCTGTTTGCGGACAGAAAAAAGGGTGAAAGTCATTGAATAAATTATTCTACGCTCTTTTGGTCCGTTTATGCTGTCAGTGGTTCCATTCTGGCAGTCCCTCCCTATTCAGCAAAGCTCTTGTGCATGTGCTTAAGCCCCATTGACTTCTGTGCAACCTATGTACTGTGATCAAAGTTCACCTTAAGTACTTTGCTCCATAGGGATGGACTTCAGAATGTGCTTACATGCTTTGTTGAAGTGGGGCCATATTTCTTTATGGTTTCACTCCTTGAGATGGAGGAAGCCTTCAGAAGGCATGTGTGTCACACTGGGGGATATATCTTTCAACTTATGAATTCCATTTTGGTTTTGTGAATACCACGTTACATCCAAAAGGCATAATGAAATACAACTTTTAGTGTGGCTTTGAACATTCATTCTGTAGCAGGAACCTGACACCGAATGCTGAGGCTATGTCTGGAAAGCTGTGACAGAGCAATCAAGGAACATTAACATTGACCGACCCTTCCATACTTGAGCAATGGGGGTTCTATCAGCAGAGCCACTGACTTTGAACACCATTCTGTCCAGAAGCCTGGGGGAGATGGGACTGGAGTATGGATTTTAAAAGTTACATGCTCTGTAAGTAAATGGAACCATTTCATCATCAGAAACAGAGGGGCAGGAGGGACTTTGCCTCCTTTAAGGATGCAGACCAAATCTGGAGACTCTGAGGGGAGTGAAATCAGACTGAGAGGGATTTGGTTCAGGAACTTGTTGTTTTCCATAGAACTGCCGTAACTCTTGTGTATTTTAAAGAGTAAAATGTGTGTGTTTAACAATTCCTTTACTAAGCTTATGTTCCTTGCTTTACTGCCACGTGGTCCCTGTATCTAGGAAACTAGCACTCTCACAGCCAGGTGGACTCTAGGGGAGCATATCTTAGCAACTGGAGGCTCAGGAGTGCTGAGGTTCCAGGATCTAGGTGGCTGGACTGCAGGGTCCCACTGTCCAAGAGGGGTGTCAGACGTGGGGTCTGCAGATGAGGAGTGTACTTGAAAGATCCAGAGCTAGGAATAGTGATCAGTCACTACCCAGGGAGCTGTGCAGCACATGAGATTCAGCAGTTGTATCCCACCACAACAGACTGGGGTCCATTCAGCAAGCAGGACTGGACCAGCTTGTGACATATATGGAGATAGCCTTCATAAGGCACATCTCTGTTTAATGGTTCAACACCATTTATTCATCATAAGGAAAAATAACTAACTAGAGGGAGATCTTATTATGTACCTGGGAACAAGTAGGTTTCTGGGTTTGGATTCTTGCCTTGTATATTCCTATTCACAGGGGATCTAGACTTCTCTTAGGGGCAGGTCTCTAGCCATGCATAATCTTAAATAAATAAATATTGAAACAACAAAATACCACATCCAACAACTTAGGGCTGACTGAATGCATAGCCTCAGATGGTTATGTATGCCCAGCCCCAAAAGATTAGGATATGGACTGGAATTGGGCCAAAATCAAAATTCTGAATCCAACCATCCCGATAACATGGTGCCATTAAAAATATCAGCCTGGATCCACATTTTGCAGAGGTCACATGATATGCCTGACCAAAGTACAAAGACCTTGTACCTGGGTGCCCATTTCTTTTGTGGTTTGAGCCTACCTCTAATAGGGACCCGTGTAATATATTTAGATTGCTGCTGCTTTAAGTTTTAAGCCAAACGCTTACTAATAACTTTGAATGTATGACAGTTGTGGTGACTGTGGTTCATTTTCTGTATGTGCCCCAAAAGAAACAAATATTGCACTAGATGGAATAATAATGTATCTCTCCCTTATTCTCAGGATTCAGACAACCCTTGTGTTCACCGCTTTCTTTAGCATGCCTTTTATTTGAAGACACGTAAGTGTTTTGTAAAATTGGGACTTATAAGAGAAATAAATCTCCCTATTGTTCTCTTGGGGCACAGCTGTTCTAAACAGTAATCCTGGGAATTGAAACAGGTTTCCTCTCTCAATAACATTTATATTTGTTTCCTGACATTCTATCCATTATAATGTGAGCTTCTTCAGCTGACAAAGGGAAAAATTAAAATGGCTGAGGAGTTCTGCCATTACAATAGTGCTCTCGTGGCATGGCTTGGTTATCGATAAACACCAATGTTGGATAAAGTATTTTTTAAATCCCTTTAATGTGTTACTTGATGCAAAGATCCAATAGATCTAACCTTTGTCCCTCTTCCTTCTGTATTTAATTTTCCTATCCCCCACCACATTCTGCCCTCTGCTCTCAGACTTGTTGGCCTTATAAAAAGGAATCAGATTAGCAATCTTATCTGCTTTTACTTAAGGACCAACACAAAAGGGTGGATCAAATGATTTGAGGGAGAGGAAGAAGGAGCTTGTAGGAAAGACTGGAGGGAGGACTGGGAGTCAGGAGAACTGAATGTTTTTCCCAGCTCTTCAATAGACTTCTGTGACTTTAGACAAGTCATTTAGCCTCTATGTGCCAGTTTCCCTGCCTGTAAAATGGAGATAATTCCCCATCTCACAGCCGGGTAACAAACCTACATTGCTTGTGTGTCAGGCAGAGAGTCTTTAGCAAAAGGCTTTAGAGAAATACAAAATAGGAATTCAAATTTCATATTCAGTTGTATGGGTATCAATTGTGAATAATTCCATTGCGGATAAGAGTGTTACTCCAGACTGCCACATGTGTAACTGAGAACAGAGTTTGGCCCTTTTTTGATAGTAGATATTTCTTTTTCTCTAATAGTTGTGATTCAGTCAATTAAAAACTTTTAAATCCAGAGTACCGAAAATGTCACTCTGGATGTGAATGGGTCAGACATACTGTCGCTGTCATAAAAATATACAGTTCTAGTGGAGATAACATTTTGCAGATTCAGATGTGAAATTCCAGGAGTGGAAGTTATTTTTGCACTGTTTATTTTTGCAATGATAATCCATGCCATGTTCTTTCTGTACATATTGCAAATGATTCAGTTGTCATTCAGGAAGAGCACCTGTATTCTGTATTAACTTTTCCTTTGCTTGCTATGCACCTATGTATCATACCTATTCTAGGAGGGTGGTGAAACAGTGGAATGGGTTACCTAGGGAGGTGGTGAAATCTCCATCCTTAGAGGTTTTTAAGGCCCAGCTTGACAAAGCCCTGGCTGGGATGATTTAGTTGGTGTTGGTCCTGCTTTGAGCAGAGGATTGGACTAGATGACCTCCTGAGGTTTCTTCCAACTCTAATGTTCTATTATTCTATTCAGTGAAGAGTAAAAGCACTGTAAACTCTTGCTAGGACAACCCTGTCTTCAGCATACAGAATTCTGTACTGAAGCTGTAAGTAAATAACACAAGGAGAGGCAAAGCATCAGGAGAATTTCTTCAGAGGAAGAAACAGGCATGTGAAAATGGCCATCTGCTGGATGCAACAACAGGGTAAGCAGCTCATGTAAAAGAGCTGCTAGTAGCAGGAACATCTGTAAGGGTCTCTGTACTGTTTCAGAATCACAATGTATTTGTTATTATACACTGAAGAGTATTTCTGGCAGAATTTTGTCACAGAACCTTGCAGAATGGACTCCCTGGAGGCAGAGTAACAAATCTGGACTGAGGATACCTGACCCAGCTGGTAAATACCCGCAGAAGCGACTCAGAGCTGTTATTCTCATGTTTTTTCTACATTTGCATCTCCTTTTGAAATTAACTTTTTCTGTTGTTTTAGGGCTATTAATATTAAGGTAGTTCCCAAGCTCTAGTAGGCATTGCCTGTGAATAGCAATAGACATAGGCTCTGTCTGGACCGCTTATAATCTGAGAACACAACAACTAAAAGGACAGGGATAAAAATAAATACAGGTTTGAAAAACAATAGACTCTTAGCTGTTTGTTTACCTCAGCATTGTTAGGTGGCTCATTTCTTGTAAGCATCACAGGAAGAATTGGGTCTAGAGGAGGAATTGAAGAGGTTAGTGGCCTTACAGTATAGTTCAGGATGGGCATTCAATGCATAGGGGCAGTGTGGCGAAGAAAGTTGCGGGGCAGTTGCAGGGAAAGTGGACAAGCACAAGGTTGAGGCTGTCATTGCTAGAGCTGGGTGGGCAACACAGTAAGAGACCAGAGTGGATAAGCTGGGAGGCGGAGATTTGTGAAGGGCTTTGAAGGGGAGCATAAGAAGCTTGAAGGTAATGCAGTGGAAGAGAGAGAACCAGTGGAGCAATTAAAAGGAGGAGAAAGGAAATATGGTCAGAGTCAGGCAAGTAACATAGTACTTGCACTTTGTACAGCCTGGAGAGCTGATGGGGGATATCAAGGAGAAGCTCCCATTGACATTGGGGAATTCCTGAGTTCTCGATACTTTTGAAAACTGGGCCACTTACTAAGTACCCAAATAGGGTCTGAAGAACCTAATTTGAGGCACCCATTTTTTGAAAATCTTGGTTGTGCTCAGAAACTCTATAGTAGACAATATTTACCATTAGATTTCATTGTATCTTTAAAAACTTATTGTATAACCATGAACAACATATTTAAGGGCAGCTAGGGGGAAGAGCCTGGGACTGGAAGAGCCAGTTTTGCCTGTGACTTGCTATGTGACCCCAGGAAAGAGGTTTAACCTGTGTGTTTGTTCCTCATCCATTAATAATGCTTTTCTGATTTTGAGGTCTACAGATGAAATCTCTAGAGAATTGCAATGTATTAGTATAGTCAGAGTCCTACAGTTAGTTGCCTTAGTGTTTTAAAAAGAAACCCCAGTTTTGATTCATTCATAACTTTCTGTAATTCTGACATACCAGACTGAAATTTTAGACTATGTCTCTGCCCAATGAGGATTATTTTTTAAAAGTTGAGGGGAAATGGTTAAGCTGTTTTTGAGTAGAAAGAGAGGTGTGTGTGTGTGTGTGTGTGGGGGGGGGGGGGGAATACATTGTCCCCATTATATAAAAACGAAATGAAAAATTGGGTCTTTTAGATTAAACAGCTAGAGGTCATAGGCTGAAGTTCTGAGAAGTCTGAATGTTCCAGTGAAAGCTGGCTACAATTTGACCAAGTTCTGAGACTTTGAGACCATAGTTTTCAGTAGTTCCAACCTTAATGATGCTTTTCATCATGATCCACCAACATTCCAGGTGCAGGCTGGCTGCTCTGCACATGACTGTGTGGCTAATTTGGCTGCATAATAAAAAAAAATGTAAAATTAAGACAATTGTCCATAATTCAAAAGCTTCTTGCTGTTCTAATTTTGGCCCTGGTGCTACAAATGACCCGAGACCTATTTGGTTTAAATTACAATAGGATTGCTCATGTGAGTAAAGTTATGTAAAGTAAAGTGTTACAGAATTAAAAGTTTAATGATTAAAATAATTTGATTTATTATTTATAACATGTGTAGTTTATCTATGATACCAAGGAAATGTCTCTGATTTTAGAACAAAAGTGACGACACTTCCCTTTCACCTCAGACCACAGGGCTTTGATCATGGCATTATCTGATTTGGACTCAACATGAAAAAGCAAGATCCTGTCTATGGGGCAAATTGCATCCTTGGATGCGCACCCGGAACTTGTCGTGACTTCAGTAGGATCCCCATGTGTGTATCCAAAGGCAGAATGCTGTCCCTCATGTTTTTGGTTAGATTTCCATGGTGGTATACTATGAATGAAAAGTGTATCTCCTTTATGGTTCAGAGATGCCCAGATAACAGCCACCCAACCACATGCTGAAATTTCACCCCTGTGTTTCCAGATTTGTATGGAAAGCAGTGCTTCATAGTCTCTAATTGATTTGTTTTAGTCAAATTATGAAGGAGGGGAAAAGTTCCTTTTTAATTGTCTTGCTTATGTTCCAGTTTTTCATAAACCCAGTGCTTCAAAAGTCTTATAGGAAATGTTTACCTCAAGTTATTGAGAGGCATAATTTTAGTGCTTTTGTAAGGCACCAGCTTGATATCTTTGGAGACTGCAATCCTTGCTCATGGAACAAATACACAATAGGGATGGTGTCAGTGCAAGGTTCCCCATGCTGACACACATCCAAATACTGGATTTTTCTTTGAACTCAACCTCTTTTCAAGTTCACCCATGTCTGATCAGGACATTTTACTATCAGGGAAAGATCTAGCCAATATGAAACATTTTAAATGCCCGTTTTTATTTTTTAAATAGTGGGGTGTCTGAAGAAACAGATGTGAAACAATGAAAAGTTTCAGAGAGCTGTGCTAACATGTATTTTAAACATTATTTTAAAGTCAGGATGAAAATGTCTAGAGCATTGTTTATTTTTTAAACCTTCCCCCCTCTTTGAAGTCTCACTTCCAGTGATTGTAAAATATTATACAGTACTTACTTACAGGGCCGTAAAAACAAAGAACATGGCCCCCTCCGAATATATGTCCGGGCGGGGCCCCTTACAATGCAGAAACTGGAATGCGGTATTTATTTTATACAATATACAGGGTTCATATTATGTATACATAGGCCTACAGTGTACATGTATTCCGTATTTACGCAAAGCGCTTCTTTCGAGCCTTGTTCTCCGCAAATTGGTTAATCAATGTGTCATAGTCCAGAGATCTGGCAATCTTGTTTTCGATTGAGACAACTGCAAGCGCAGAAAGCCTGTCATCTGTCGTGGTTGAGCGCAGGATATTCTTGATTAGTTTCATTCTGCTGAAGCTCCTTTCAGCACCAGCGACAGTAACTGGTGTGGTCAGAAGAATTCTGATGCAAATGCAAAGATTCGGATATATCTCCTGAAAGCTATTCTTGTATATGTACGTTAAAAAAATTGTTTGCCGTGACAAGTCCTCTCTCTTTCTTGATGACATAAATAAAACGATTCAATTCCATTATGAGTACGTTGGCATCAATGTCTCCCATTTTTCTTTCAAAATTTTTGCTGTGATTCTCCAGTTCATTTTCTCTGTGACACTGCTTCAGGCTGTTAGCGTTGTACAGAAATCCAAACAACTTATACCACGAGTTGGTCAAATCGCGACGAAACAGAAGATATGGTCTGATCAGTGAGAACAAGACAGAACTGCGATTTGAATTTTTCTGCGGCAGAAAGACAACTCGAATCATCAGCACATTCGTAATCAAACATTCTCTTCTTACGTCGCACCCTGGTTTCTGGAAACACCTGCTCAATACCCATATGGTCTGCTATTTCACGTGCATTTGTGACCACAGAGATATATCCTGTATTTCTATAGTCTTCCAAAAACTTCTTTGTAGCACCGACTTCTTCCTGCAGTACGTTAATTGACACATCTGGTGACTGAATTAATTTGCTGGTTTTATTGACATGAAATAGTATATCGTACCACGTGTACACAGTCAGAACAAAAGGCCACGTAGTAACATGGTCTAAAAGCGCACCGGCTTCTGTTGCTATATTGCCATCTTTCTTTTCGAGCACATATTCTCGCAAAGATGACAAAGCATTGCACAATTCTTCAAGGTGATAACGCAATGGCTTCACAGCATCAATTCTCGACTCCCGAGTGTCCGATAACCCTTTAACAGATATTGGCATATGTTCTTGAAGTATATCCCAATGTGAAGGTGAAGAAGAAAAGATAACGTTTATTCTGTTAATCAGACAAAAAAAGTCAACGGCATATTTCGATGACTTTGCTGCGTCTGAGATCACAAGATTCCAAGTGTGAGCTCCACATGGTACATACAAGGTACGGTCATTTATTTCTAGCATGTGGGCTTGAACTCCTTTATTCTTTCCTCTCATATTTGTGCCGTTATTATAAGCTTGGCCTCTCATGTCAGCAATGTCTATTCCTAAGTTGTTTGCCTTTTCAAGAAATGCTTCCAATAAGCCCTCGCCAGTTGTATCATGAACATTAAGAAAACCAACAAATGCTTCACGAATATTGACACCATCTTCACCATTGCATTCAACAAAGCGTAACACCACAGACATCTGTTCTTCATGTGACACGTCGGGAGTACAGTCCAAAATAACTGAATAATATTTTGCTTTTTTAAGCTGCGCTATGTTGACCTCTTGAATGTTACTGGCAACAAGTTGAATCAGCTCGTTTTGGATCTGTGGACTGAGGTACTGAACATGTATCTCTGCCTTCTTAATCCTCTGTAAAAGTTCGCTGAGGACAGTATCATACTTTGCAAGCAATTCAAACAGTCCCAAAAAGTTGCCATTCAAAGGATCGCCGAGCTTTTCATTACTTCCTCGAAATGCCAAGTTTCTTTTGGACAAGAAAATAACGCCATCAACAATGCGTTTGACAACATTTCTCCAGAAATCTTTCTTTCAGAAAAGCCTGCAATTCGAGTTGGTCAATAGATGTACAGTTTACTATGCCTGACCGAAGGTCAAACCATTTCACCATACAGTCTTGACGACCTTTGCCTGTTTCATGCTGCTGAAGTCTTTTTGACAGTGCTTTCCAACCAGATGTTCCACGATGTAGCGGTATGTCACCAGTGCCAAATAATTTACAACAAAAACAAAAAATGGCATCTTTCTGAACTGAGTACATTAACCATGAACGTCTTATTTTCTCGCCATTTGCCATGGTTCGATAGAAATGAGTACTTGTGAACCTTCATCTTTCCTCGTTAAATGGAAATTCGCAACTTTTATTCTGCTGCGGTGGGCCACGTGCAACAATGTCACACACTTGCCTGTCCGATATTATAGACGGCCAATCTCCTGGATCATCAGTCAGTGGTTCAGATTCAGATACTTCTTTCCCGGCAGCAGCTGGAATATCTGTCACAGATATTGGTAGAACAACTGGCTTCACCTTCGACCTCACTTGAAGCACTTCTGGATACGATTCGTCGCTGCTAGCGCTGTCCGTTTCATGTGCCTGTACGTTGGATTGCAGCGCAAAATACGTTGACAACTTTGGAATTTTCTCAAGTTCCTTCTCGGCATCTTTTGCTGCCTTTCGTTTACTAGCTCCGCTCTTATACGTTCTCTTAGACATCACAAAGCACGCTTCTGCATTGGAAATGAATCGTTTCAAACGATAAAAAATTAAACTACTAAATTAATAACATTTATCCGCCGACTGCCATTATGAACGCAAATACACATTCTTTGAATGGGTCCAACTAAAATTCGAAACTGACTGACAGACAACTGATGTAGCCAATAGCATTATGATGTATCATAATGACTTCACGGTTTTGTCAGTAAAACCGACATGGATTGTGCAATAGCGTCAATAAATGTCACTTACCTAGTTATACCTTACATTTTTTTTGCCACTTTTAGGGGCCCCCTTCCTTGCGGGGCCCCCTCCGGTCGGAGGGTACGGAGGGCGCTTGCTATGCCTCTGGTGTGTATGCTGTTTGGGGGAGTCTCATGTACCCTAAAAATGCATCCATTGCAACAAGCTCAAAGCGTGGACCCGCAAGAACAGGGAGCTAAGACCGAAACTGCTTCTATTAGAAAACTCCCTCAGACCTGCGTCTGACCCGGGCCAGCAAAGCTCTTTAAAACCCTCAAGGGAGAAGAGCAAAACAAAGAAATGGCCAGCTTCCTCCCCCCCCAGGGGCCGCTCTTCAGCAAAGAAGGCTCAAATGGCTTCCTCCTCACCAGTGCCCGCCGCTCCGCGGCTCAGCACTTTTGACTCTGCAGGCACCTCAGGCACCAACCGTGAGTCAGCTGCTCAGCTACCTGGTGCTGAGGCTCAGGGCTTTCAGCACCCGCCTCATACAGCTCTCCCTCGGCCACCTTTGACAGCACGATGTCACAGCGCCGAGAGCACAGGCAGATACTACAGCACCGCCATTTGATCTTGTGGTGCCGCTTTCTCACCCGACGGAGCTGACTCTGCCTGCACCAACTGCAGCAGCACCAGCTCCATTTCAGTCACCCTTCACTCCTCTCCTGCCTTACCAATCAGCACCTGGAGTCACTGCACTGCCTCAGTTTTTACATCAAGGGGACTTAAGAGTGTCCCATGCCCCTGAATCTCCACTACTTGGCACCGATCTATCTCTGGGACCTTCAGCACCCTATCTGCAGTACTCCCCTACTGCTTCAAGTTATCTCAAGTGGAGAGGAGGAGGAAGAGGATGGCGAACATATGTTTTCCTCACAATATTCCTCCCAGGTTCGATTACCTACAAGTGGGAGATGCACTGAAGCACGATCCTCCTATCCTAGTGGCTACCCACACTGATATGGTAACCCCTGGATGCCACCACCTATGTGCTTTCCTGTGCAATGGTCACACTGGGACCCATGGAACTACACCAGGACACAGTTGGGTGTTCACTGTGCAGCCTGTAGGAAAGATGTCAGACCCTCCCCGATGCTTCCTTACATTTATAAGCAGATAAGACCTGAAGTAGCCGCTCCGCCCATGCAAGACATTGCTTCCCACACCTCTCCTACAGTGATAACACCACAGGAGGTCATAGTGCCCCCACCACCTCCCACTACTGATGAGCTTACTCACTTTCAGGAATTATTTAAAAGAGTAGCCAATGAGCTCAAGATTACCCTGGAGGAGGTACCAGAAACCCCCCATGAGCTCACCAACATATCACAAGCTACCACCTCATCCAAAATAGCCCTACCAATTAATGGGGCCATCATGGAGCCAGCTAAAATTATCTGGCAGACCCCGGCCATGATAACCCCCACTAGCAAGAGACTGGACCGCAAATATTTTGTCCCGTCAAAGGGTTCTGAGTTTCTATTTACACATTTATCACCCAATTCACTAGTGGTCGATGTGGCCAACCAGAAAAATAAGCACCAGTACTTCTGATTACCCCATCTGACAAGGATAACAAGAGACTGGACTCCTTTGGGCGCAAAGTGTATTCATCTTCCACCTTGCAATTTCGAGTTACACGGTGCTCTTAGCAAAATATGAGCTCAAAAATTATTCTAAAATAATGCAATTTATTGATGATGTGTTGGAAGACAAACAACAACAATTCAAAGCAGTGGTGTCTGAGGGCCAATTGATCTCCCGCACAGCTCTTCAGGCCGTCCTCGATACTACGGATGCAGCCGCCAGATCCACAGCCACGGCCATAGTCATGCGGCGGGCCTCATGGTTTACTTCTTCCTCCTTTCCCAAGGAGATGCAGAACATTGCTGAAGATCTCCCATTTGATGGAGACAAGCTCTTCGTCTCTACCACCTATGAGGTTCTCCATTCCATGAAAGACTCGTGCGCCACACTCAGATCTTTGGGCATCCAGCCACCTGCCACAAAAAAGAGGCAGTACAGATATCAGCCTTACCAATGGTCACGTTACCATGCTTTTGCGCAAAATCAACATTTCAGACCATATGATATGCAGCAACAACAACGCCATAGACCCAGAACCCAACGACATCACCCTCCACAAACAACGGTGACCCACCTTCCTACCTCAAATAAACAAATGTGAAGTCTTGGTTGAGGGTATCGAAAGCCTCCCACCCTCTTCAGCGCCAATTTCAACCATCCATTTCTTTGGACACCATCTACGCCCATTCCTTGCCAATTGGGAAGCCATCACTACAGACAGATGGGTCCTGGAAATTATCAGATCAGGTTATGCCATTCCCTTCCTCTCCATACCCCCACCCACCCTCCCACTCCATCAAGAAACAAAAATTCTGGATGGTTACTCTCCCAATGAGAATTCCGATGCTGGACCAAGGAGATTGGTTTTCAACCCTCGACCTCCAAGATGCATATTTCCATGTCACTATCCACCCTGCCCATCAATGTTTTCTCAGATTTGCTGTGGGAGTGGAATACTATCAATACAGGGTCCTGCCCTTTGGCCTTTCCACTGCCCCACGCGTCTTCTCAAAAGTACTAGTAGTCATAACAGCACATCTCAGAAAGAATGGGGTCCTCATTTTTCCTTTCCTGGATGATTGTCTCCTCAAGTCCCTCACTTTCTGGGAAGCGATCTGAGCGACTTCGGCAACTGTGCACTGCTTCCACACCATGGGTCTGCAAATAAACAGAAACAAATCTACCTTATGACCTACAATTAAGAAGAAGCTTCTAGAATCAATTAAGGCAGGCTAATCAGGTCACCTAGGTTTTAAAAAGGAGCTCACTTCAGTTTGTGGGGGGAGTGTGAGGAGCTGGGAGCAAGAGGCGCAAGGAGCTGAGAGTGAGAGGGTCTGCTGCTGGAGGATTGAGGAGCACAAGCATTATCAGACACCAGGGGGAAGGTCCTGTGGTGAGAATAAGGAAGGTGTTTGGAGGAGGCCATGGGGAAGTAGCCCAGGGAGTTGTAGCTGTCATGTAGCTGTTACAGGAGGCGCTATAGACAGCTGCAGTCCACAGGGCCCTGGGTTGGAACCTGGAGTAGAGGGTGGGCCCGGGTTCCCCCCAAACCTCCCAATTGACCTGGACTGTGGGGTCTCCCAGAGGGGAAAGTCTCTGGGCTGTTCCCCAACCCACATGGTGAATCTCTGAGGCAAGAAAATCCGCCAATAAGCGCAGGACCCACCAAGATAGAGGAGGAACTTTGTCACACCATCAAATTGTTCCTAGAATATGTCACCTGATTCCAGCTCTCAAGATACTAAGGAGGAGGAGATCCCACAAAAGCCACCCTGAAGCGCAGACTCCAGGTCTGGAGGTGTCCTGACCACCTCCTCAAGGGGACAACATATCATGTAGGGGAAGAGGCTTACTATAGGAGAAGGGGTCATGTGGTGTGAAGAGGTCATGAAGGCCTGCTGGAATGAGTGGATGGGAAGGTTCAGAGATTCAGAAAATTTGGATGAGTTTTGGATAAGCATCAGAGTGCGAGAACAAGCATGTGAATATGTGAGAGACTTTGGTATTGTCTGGCAGAGAAAAATGTTGACAACACCAGGAAATATCTGCCTGGTTTGAATAGGATTATAGTGACTCTCTGAGCCAGTGTGCTGTGGCTCTGCTTATCTCGCCTATCTCCCAAGTGTTTAGAGGGATTTTTGTGAGATTTTTTGCATGTGTTTTGTATCCAGCAGATGTTCTTATCATTTGTTTGTTTAAAAAGCAGCCAAATGTGCTTGTGAGGCAAGTTTCTGGGGAGTTCTATCATCGGTAGTGAAAATCGTCCACACTGTAAGCTTTGAAACTCTCACACCTTACAGGCTGTGCTGCTGCTGCTTTTATTTATTGACACTGGAGCCAAAACACAATGAGCAGAGCCTTGACTGATTACAATGATCAACGCTTTACATGATGCTCGGGCACGCTTTAGGTGGCTACTTGGCCAGGAGAAACATTTTTTTTCGGTCCAGGCTGGGGAGTACATGAGAAGTCTTGCTCTCATTTAGGCATCTTTATTGTTTGTGTGACAGTAGCACCTCGAGGCCCAAACCAAGACCGGGGTGCCATTGTGCTAGACACCAATGAACAGAGTGTGAGGCAGTCACTGTCCTGAAGAGCTTACAATCCAAATACACAAAGTGTTTGTGGGGGAAACGGAGGCACAGAGAGGTGAATAAATTTGCTCAAGGTCACACAGTGGGGTAGTGACAGAGCTAGGAATAGAACCCAGGCCTCCTAACTAACAACCCAAAGCCCTATACACTAGTCACACATCGGGCCTCCTTTTGCAGTAGTGTCATTAGTGCATAATATTTGTGAAGCTGTTTGTTTATTTTTATATGTGCCAGAGGCAGAGGCGCACACAGAGTTAAACTACATACCATATATTTGTCTCTCCTAACTTGCCATATGAGCAGGTTAGACACAGACTGTGTTAAACAGCACTACAGCACGTTGCATGTGTTCTATATATATGGAATTGAATTCTACTGAAAGTGAATTTGGGGGGTACTCATCACCACGCATAGATTTCAGCAAAGGGACGATCAGCACCTTACCAGATCAGGCCCAAAAACACAAAGCAGCCTTGCGTGGAACAGAGACATGCCTGGGTGTCTCTCCTTCTCTCCCAACCTTTGGTTGGTCATAAAAGCCCTGAAAGACTCCTGGTTACAAAGGCATCTCTGCCTGACAGGTGCTTCAAATACTGCGAAGGAAGCAGTATTGCAGACCATATGGAAAGTGCTCTGTGGACCGCTAGTGGTCCATAGATCACTCCTCAAGAACCTCTGAGGTATTATTTGGCAAACTATATACAATAAATTAAATAGACACCATAATTTAAAGGGACATAGTCAACTTAACACACCTCTCTCTGAAAGTTTTGTAGCTACTGTTGTTACAAGTAATTCCTTAGATCGCTAGAACTTTAAGAGATCAAAACCAAAATGAAGATTTCTCTTTGAAATTACTAACCAATCTGAGGAAAAATAAAGTCAATTTAACTGTTTTCACTTAATAGCCAGTTAATAAATCATTTCCCCATGCTGCTGGTGGGTTTTTCATACACCAACAGGGAAGTGAGATGTAGTTTTAGAAACCGGAGAATGTGATTGTAAAAAAGCACAAAAATTGTCAAAGAAACTAAGGGGCAGTACTTGTAACTATTTTTATAAAACTAAGATCACAATTTAACTGTCACGTTAAAGCATCTGTACAAAGGGACAAAATTAAGGTTCAGCCTTCAATGCTAACTCTGTATTTAATGATTTTTGAGTGTTTGATTTCTCAACTTCCATGCTTGTTCTTTTTTCATTGAATTTGACTGTTAAATAATTGATTCACGTTAGATGGTCATCCTTTCTACAAGAGCAAAGCACGGGGGGGGGGGGGGGGCAAAGGTAAAGAAATAGTTTGGAATCTGGAAACTATGAAGCTTAGTTTTTGTATAAACCTAATGAGAGCAGATCCTCTAATAAAAAGTAGGACATGAAAAAATCTGTGGGAAGCACACACAAGGAATCACTGTATTAAATTCTTACTCCTAAACAAAGGCCATATTCCCTGAAGTAGATTTGGAATAACAAGTGATTCCATATGACTTTCTGTTCAAGACTTTCTGTCCTGAAATCAATTTCCATGAATGGAGCTGCCCTGCAACTACTGTTCATTATTAAGGGGAAAAGGGAAATAATCAGGTGCCCTGCTTTATCAGTTTGGAACGAATGGCAGACTATTCCAAAGAGATTTGATATTTAGAAAGAGATGTATCTTCCACCTTTGCTTTGTTACAAGCATTTGGTCTGCTTCTATCTTTTGAGATCTACCTCTATGCTAATCAAAAACTAAAGGGCCAAACTTATCTATAGTGAGCACGCGCAATGCTCATTGGTTTCCACTGGGATTTGACGGTGCTCAGAGCCATGCAGGATCAAATTAAAAATTAGTAGACGTGAAATGAGGTTTCTTTCTAGCATCAATGGACAAAGCAGGAATTTGACTTAACACTATAGGCAGTCAGGACATTTTTGCTATTGGTTTCCACTGGGATTTGACGGTGCTCAGAGCCATGCAGGATCAAATTAAAAATTAGTAGACGTGAAATGGGGTTTCTTTCTAGCATCAATGGACAAAGCAGGAATTTGACTTAACACTATAGGCAGTCAGGAAATTTTCATCAGAATGATTTTCTGATAGCAAATGCTATTTTTACAAAATCTCAGAAATTTTTCCATTTTCTGTTGGGAAAAATTAAACTAAATAGTTTGTTTCTGGGGCATTTGGCCCAAATTCAATGGAATATTTTGGTTTATTGAACTGACCCAAAATGTTTTGATTACATTGCATTTCAATATTGTGGTAAATTGCCTCTGTGACAGTGTACCCCATAAGGCTTTATGGGGAGGGGGTGCTTATAAATGTATGTATGACATAACTGGAATATGTTTTGTGCTGCCTGTGCCATGTAATATATCTCCGTAAAGGTTATGGTCTACTATATCTACTCATCCTATTTGTACATATATACCATTTTCTACTTGAGGTTAAGAATATGGGCTGTATGCTTGCTTGGTTTCTAAGTAAGCTTTGTGAGACATTTGGTCAGCTTCTTTAGGAAGGAATTCGCCAGGTTAAGTACCTGATCAGGAAACACTTGGAGAACAATGCATCTAGGAATGCTCCAGTCCACATAAGAAGTCTTCCTGGAGACATGCAAGATACCATGTGGACAATGGTTTCGGCCTGTAAAGACTGAGTCATGCAGGGACATGTGACTTGCCCAGGTGACTCCAGAACTCCATCTTGGAGCTGGACTTTGCATAGGAGGGAGGCGGGGAGGGCCTCCATGTTAGACTTAAAGGTGCCACAGGACCCTCTGTTGCACCCACAAGAGAGAGTCTATTTAAACCTGTGGGAGACCCCTCCATTTTGTCTTCAGCTGGCTAAAGGAGGAGCCTCTCCACCCCTCCAGGGGTGGAAACTTGAAGGAAACTGGAACAAAGGATAGTAACTACAGGGGTTGTGAGTGATTGCTGGACCCAGGCTAAAAGGAGATTAGCCTGTAAAAGGGAGCGTTCTGGAACTGGTGAGATTATCTGTATTTAGGTTGATTAGACATAGATTTGCGCATTTTATTTTATTTTGCTTGGTGACTTACTTTGTTCTGTCTGTTACTACTTGGAACCACTTAAATCCTATTTTCTGTATTTAATAAAATCACTTTTTATTTAGTAATTTACTCAAAGTATGTATTAATACCTGGGGGAGCAAACAGCTGTGCATATCTCTCTATCAGTGTTACAGAGGGCGAACAATTTGAGTTTGCCCTGCATAAGCTTTATGCAGGGTAAAATGGATTTATCTGGATTTAGACCCCATTGGGAGTTAGGCATCTGAGTGCTAAAGACAAGCACACTTCTGTGAGCTGTTTTCAGGTAAACTTGCAGCTTTGGGGCAAGTGATTCAGACCCTGGGTCTGTGTTGCAGCAGACGGGAGTGTCTGGCTCAGCAAGACAGGGTGCTGGAGTCCTGAGCTGGCAGGGAAAACAGGAGCAGGGGTAATCTTTTGCACATCAGGTGGCAGCTCCCAAGGGGGTTTCTGTGATCCAACCCGTCACAGCCTCATGGGAGTTTAGTCCCCCTATTCTCTTCCATCATCTGGGAGTTCTGACTGGACTACAACTCTCATGATGCAAAGCACTCTTCCTGCTGACTCCGCAGTGTGCTGCACCATTGGAGTCATGTTATTGCAAGTGCTTGATGGGAGATGTAGTCCAGCCAGGAAGCCAGAATGATAGGGTAGAATGGGGCCTTCAGGCAACCCAAACTACAATTTCCATGAAGCTATGCTCCAAAGGAAAATACCTAAGTGTTGTTTGTTTCAGGTCAGTTCAACAAACAACCCACCCACCCCCATCACCAAAGAAACAAATACAATTCTTGAAATTCAAGAATACTAAAATATTTAGTTTTGATTGAATATACCAAAATGAATTGCTTAGGCATTTTCAAACAGACATTTTTCTGAACTTTGTGTTCCATGAACATTTTCAGAATTCAGGACTGAAATACCAATTTTGCTCCTCTCTAGTTAGCATTTTTAAATGGCAAATGGAGAAAGAAAGTAGCCAAATGTACTGTATGTTTCCTATATGATAAAATAGTTATTGAGACTGGGTCAATAGTTGCTCAACATTTTTCATGAAAAATGGGTCAAAATCCTTCACTACTGAGTAAACTATTCCACAAAATTCTTGCATCCCTGAATTGTTTCTCTTACTGGGACATTCTTGAAAATCAGTCATTTTCAGTAACAAAAACTTCCTCTTACGCATGCAAGAAGAGTGGAAGAAAATCTTTGTATTTGCTTTATCTTCCCAAATTGTTTAGACGTATTGCAGCGTCAACCACATGTCTAGACTCCACTCCTGTAATCTCAACTTTATGCACATGTATACAATGTTATTACTCGTGTTTGTGTGTGTGTGCAAGTGTCACATATGTCACTGTTAGTGGATTTCCCTATATTTACAGTGATGTATAAACCTAATAATAAATTTATAGAATTAAAGTACATAGTGGAAACGATGGGGATTATTTTAGGCAATAACTATAAAATACTGCTGGTACTGAGCATGCAATTATAATACTTAATTGCTGAGATTAATCCAGTGTTTCTTTAAGAAATGTAGAGAATAAGTTGCTGAAGATAAGGAAATCTAAGCTTTCTTTTTCTACAGTTATCTGAGGGGTCAGATTTATCCTGACTAGTCTGACCTCAAGTGGTCAGTTGTTATGCTGTTCAGTTGAGTTGGAGAAATACAGCAGCACCAGGTTTTCTTACTGAGCCGGCTGCACTATCAACATTGTATATTTGATCAATCAAATATGATGGTTTTCCAGTTTGCAAAAAGAGATAGGAAACAACTCCTAGGAGGCTCCCTCTACAATAACACAAATAATGCAGAGAAATGGAGATTTATGTTGTGCACAGATTACTGACCACAGGCTGGCTGTCACTTTTGCAGTGGGTTTCAGAAGAGGATAGGTGGAAGGTTCCTATGGGTTTGTGGTGACCATTAGCATGCAAGAATGGCATCCTTTTTCTGTTTCCATTGCCACTTTTGTATTTAAGATAGGGTGGAGTGCTGCACGTCTGTGAAAGCCTAGCAAAGGGTAGGGTGGACCTGTCTAATAGGGTTACCATACGTCCAGATTTTCCCAGACATGTCCGGCTTTTTGGGCCTCAAATCCCCATCCGGGAGAAAATCCCAAAAAGCCGGACATGTCCGGGAAAATAGGGAGGGAGGGGCCGGCGGTGCTTGGCCAGGGGCCGGCGGTGCGGAGCCGCTGGGGCCGGAGCCAGTGGTGCTCGGCTGGGGGCCGGGGCCGGGGCCCGGCGGTGCGTGGTCGGCAGTGCTCAGCCGGGGGCCAGCACTCCAGGGCCCGAGCCGAGCCGGGCGGGAGACGCCAGGGCCAGAGCCTCTTGGCCTGGGCTGGCCGGCCGCTGGAGGGAACTGCTCGGCCAGATGGGGCCGTGCCCCAGCCCCAGCTTACCTGCTGCCTCCCTGTTTCAGGCTTCCCGCGAACATTTGATTCGCGGGAAGCAGGGGAGGGGGAGGAGCGGGGGCAGAGCGTTCAGGGGAGGGGGCAGAGTTGGGGCGGGGACTTTGGGGAAGGGGCAGGGACTTTGGGGAAGGGGCGGAGTTGGGGCGGGGCCAGGGCCCGTGGAGTATCCTCCTTTTTTTTTAAATTAAAATATGGTAACCCTATGTCTAAATATTCAGTAACTATCAAAAAAGTTCATTATATTTTTCCTATTTAGGGATTAATCCTGCCCTCTGAAGCACAGGCAGGCAAGGGATGGGGGCAGGGCCTTCAGGGAGACACTACTCCTTGCAGAAGAAGCAGAGACATATCCCTCCATAGCATACAAGAGAAGAGTAGAAAGATGGCTGGTTAGCTTGCTGGTCAGGTTGGGGTGTCAGAGAGGGACAGTGTCAACCTCATCACCAAGCCACTTAGCAGTCAGCAGCAAGGCTAGCTGATGGTGGAATTTACTTTGGCTCAAAGCAGCACCAAAATGCTGGACATTCCCTGGCCAACATGGAGCAACTCTCCCTGTGTTGGCATGATTTGCATAGGAGATGGTACACTGGAAAGTAGCATCTGCTCATCATTTTGTGATGGTCATAGTTGGATTTGGCCAATGATCCCAAATCCTGTCTGCAGCATAACCCACTTGTGAATGTATGTTACAAATTCTCCTCTGTGCCTGAACCACAGAGGATCTGAGTCTGTTACAGCCCCAGTTACAGAGGCATGGCTGTTAAGCTCAAGATGTAGCAGTTTATGCTTTGGAGGGCCCTGCTTCAGCCCCTGGCGAGGTAGCCAAGATAGTGTCAATTACATAAGATACCATGGACTTCCAGATCTAAAAGCATGAAGTCCCTCAGCTTCAGCTAAATCTCTTTCTTGCGCTCTTTCTCTCTGTTAAACATTTGTAGGTAGATAATGAATATAAAGGGTGACATCAACTGACATATAGCAATATGTCACATTGTGTATAAGTTATTATGCACTGCAAATGTCTTCCTGATTCCAGCTCTTTAACAAAAGGGTGCTTTGAACAATATAATAGAGGGTCCTAAATTCTCAGAGCTGCACAGAGTTTAGCCACAGAGTCACACTGGTTAAAGTCTGTGGGGATTGTGTAGCCAAATTCCATTATCACTTGAAAATGTAGAAGAGAAAGTCAATCCAATTTCCTATTCAGAAATAAGGACTTAATGAGTGTTTTCATAGGACCTCTCACACTGGCTTGTTCAGCCCAAATCTCAGCAAATTTTAGATGTCCCATTCATATTATCTAATACTACGTACCCAATCAACCACCTTCTGGCTCATCATAACTTTTTCTTATCAATTGTTCCCACCACCTTTCTTTCACCACTATCCTCGTGCCTAATAGGACTGGCTGAATAAAGGAAATATGTATTTACAAGTACTTAATCAATGGAAAAACTTGCCAAAAATCATCAACAAATTATTCATTTATCTCTAATGTATCACATGCAGCACCTGTTTGAAATAACTCACTGACTTAGAAATTAATTGCCATCAATTCACTAGCACCAAGTACTCATGTCACTTTACGCTGAAGTTACACATGAAGGTCAGGTTACTGTGATGTTGCACTCTATATGATTTTCTGAAAATATGCTAATGAGTGTGAATATAATGTAACTGGAACATGCTTCATGTAAAAGGTCTCTTGTAAGGTATCATTACAAAGCTTATAATCTATTGAGTGTGGTCATCCTATTTGTATGTATGTATCATTCTTGTATCTAAAAATAGAAATATGAAATATAACTCTGAGGGCCTATTGTAATTATGCAAAGTGTGGGCCATTAATGGTGGTTTGGAATCTTGATGGCTCCCATTAACCAGGACAATTGACTGTGGATGGCTCTGTTTGCTTGCAGGCCTTCCTGTGAGTCAGGCTGGGAGGAATGAAGAACTGGGGTCTCAAGGACATGTGACCATGTCACCTGGTACTGAAATCCATCTTAAACCCGGTGCTTTTCCATTTAGAAGGAGGGGTGGGAACCCAGAGAGGGAGAAAGGATTCCCGCCTTGTACAAATGATATCTAAAGGGGTGGAACAGAACAGAGTGGGCTGCAGTCATGAGAAATCCTCTAGCTACCACCTGAGCTGGAACAAGGGCTGTATCAGGGGAAAGGATTGTGCCCAGACTAGAAAGGCATCCAGTCTGTGATAGAAGCTTTTTGAAACATCTGAGGTGAGATTTTATCTGTATTCAGTTTTCTTACTGTACTAGGCTTAGACTTGTGTGTTTTATTTTATTTTGCCTGGTAATTCACTTTGTTCTGTCTGTTATTACTTGGAACCACTTAAATCCTACTTTTTGTATTTAATAAAATCACATTTTACTTATTAATTAACCCAGAGTAAGTATTAATACCTGGTGGGAGGGGGGGCAAACAGCTCTGCATATCTCTCTGTGTTATAGAGAGTGAACAATTTATGAGTTTACCCTGTATACGCTTTATACAGGGTAAAACGGATTTATTTGAGGTTTGGACCCCATTGACAGCTGGGCATCTGAGTGTTGGAGACAGGAACATTTCTTAAGCTGTTTTCAGTTAAGCCTGCAGTGTTTGGGGGACATTGTTCAGACCTGGGTCTGTGTTTGTAGCAGGGTAGCGTGTCTGGCTCAAACCAGGCAGGGCACTGAAGTCCCACGCTGGCAGGAAAAATGGGCTCAGAGGTAGTCTCAGCACATCAGTTGGCAGTTCCCAAGGGGTTTTCTGTGATCCAGCTCATCACAGTTACCATCCACCATAGGAGGAGAAGTTACAGTCTAAACATTTGGGAGCCATGCCAGTAGTGCTGTGTAGCTGGTAGCCACATGTCTAGTTAGCCACGGAAAAGCTAAAAGAGCTGTCTTTCTGTCAAAAAGAGCAATACTGTACCTTCTGTTACCAGGTGTCAAATGGTAAATGCTGTGAAGCTAAAACTATACTGCATATTACAGGAAATACTCTAAGATTATTAAAAACAACCTCATTGAAATATTTCTCCATTTGCGCTGTTTGTGTGCTTATTGCCCTTTACTAATCTTGGATGATGAAACTAGATGGATCTCTTCTAGCCTCCCTACCCCATTACTGAGGGTTCAATAGGCCATTATTGCATTTTGGATTTTTTTATTCCAAGGAAATATTTGTGCCCCCATAATTGAATACCATCAAATTCTGAAACCAGTCCCCCATCCCCATCATCACTTTCATAGCCAAGGGTTCCCTGATCATCTGTGCAATCTTCTGGGGGAAGAAGACCAGGTGGCCTTCTACTTTGTTCTTTAACTCTGTTCCCCTCTCATTTCCTCAGGAGTGTCTGGCTGGCCTGTGTAAACCCCCCCGCCCCCCCCCCCACCACACACCTTAATCTTTCAAGGGTAGCCAGATGGCACAGTCCCTGTGGTTCTAGGGCGCCTCCTCCTTGTGTAAATTCAGGGTTCAGGTAATTTTTGGGCCAAATAGTATATGCTATGACCCTTTCCCATCCCACACCTGCAGCAATGGCACCAGAAATGTCTCCTGTCCTTGAAGTACACTCTTGGGCTCAGACAGCTCAGAGTCCACTGGGCTGAAGAATAATGTGGTGCATTATAAACTTCTGAATTGCAAAAATACCTTGTTTGTTTATATGGAAGGCATTTCTCTAGCACTCCTCACCACTGTGTATGAGATCCATGTCCCATGGCAATCGCATACCCTAGCTATCATGGACCAACAAGGCTTATATTTATATATAGCCATCGAGTACTGGTATAGATGCAAAGATCTAATGTAGTATAAATATGTGCAATAGGAAGTATTGTTACAAGCCTCATTAATTTCATAGCAATATCAATGGCATTCAGGCTTATGACCTCGGCAGAAAATATAAGATAACAGGTGTAGCATCATTTCTTGTCATTCTACAGTGTATAACAAACAAAGCCTCTTCATTTTTACCTTCACATTTCATCTTTGAATTCAGATCAGATGGCAGGGTCCTTTATGCTTCTGTAGTTTCAAACTGCTGTATTTTTGTTCAGAGCCTGTAAAGCACTTTTAACATAAATTGTTATTATATGACTAATTCTTCAGCTGGATACCAGAGCTGTGTGGTTTTAGTGTGGCTGCCCTTTTTCTTTCCATCATTTATTATAGGACTGTAGAGAGAGATCTTTTTCCCTTAAAAAGCTGCTAGTCTGTTTAAAAATACACTGTATTCTTTGGGAACATTACTGACCTCATGCTTCTGATATGGGAGGTAATGAGTTAAAGGAAGCAGCCTGAAGTCTGAAACAGTCAATCAAAAATCTGTGAGCTCAATCAGAAAAACATTCCCAGAGAGAAGGGGTTTATTTCCAGTCTGAAGTGACATTCACACCTTGTTTGCTTGGAAACATCTTGCTCTTTCAATGGCACACTTCAGTTGGTAAACAGCTATTAAAATTCTGAGCAGATCTGCATAGCTTGCAGGAAAACCTCAAAACAGCTGCAGTCTCCTTTCAGCAGATGGTAGTTAATAATAGTTTTTGTTCTGCAGGTTCTTCCATTTGCAACCACAAAATACAATAAACCCCACTTTTACCAGCTCTTTCAGGCATAGGAAAAGGTGCGGATCTGATCCATGGGGAGCAGGTTGCATGGTAACAAAAAGCTATTTTTTTTTTAAAAGGCCATGTAGTGAAATTTCCTCCCTAGTCCATCTTCTTATTAACCATGTATGTTTTTTCAGTAGTCTGAAATAATGTTGCTGCCTAAGCATAAATCCTGTATAATTACAGATGGAATAACTGTGGTATATTACCTTTATATAGTTTGTTCATCATGCCAGCATTTTCAGTGTGCAGAGTTGTGCTACAAATCCTGTTGATGTCAGAAAAGGATATCATAGGCAATGCATCTGGGATTTCTGATTGAAAGAACAGTTCTATGTCTGGCTCAATCCACTGACTGTGGGAAAGCTTTAAGGTCAGTGAGTTTATGTGAACACTGGTGCACACTAAAATGCTGACAATATTCCATAGCACACATATTGTGTATCCCCCACACGGGCAAAAAAGCTGCTTTTGTCATTGTCTGGCATTCTCTGAATGTGAGGAATTAAATGACTCTCCTTTATGCTGAGCACCAGTGAATATGCTGTGAAGAGCTAAGCTATTACTATTATTATTAATCATATTAATTACAGCAGTACATAAGGATCAACCAAGAATGGGGCCCATTGTGCTAGGCACTGTACAGACACAGAGCAATAGATGCTCCCTGACCTGAAGAGCTTACAATCTAAACAGACAAGACAGATGCAGGGGTGGGAAAGGGTAGAACTCACAAGCAGAGTGAACAATGTGATAGCAGCAAATGGCATGTTAGTGCCACAATTTTTTTGTTTGGTCGGTTTGGTTAAAAGGGGATTAACTAAATGGGACGAAAAGGGAAGGGAGAGGGCACATTGAAGGGAAGAGGGATAAGAGATGGCGGGAACAGGGCAGGGAAAAGAGAGTAAGGGTATGTTTACGTTTCAGCCAGGGGTGTGTGAATGGGCTGCTTGTGTAGACATACCTGCACTGGATATTAGGGTTACCATACATCCGGATTTTCCCGGACATGTCCGGCTTTTGGGGGCTCAAATCCCCGTCCGGGGGGAAATCCCCAAAAGCCGGGCATGTCCGG